>NW_015505256.1:1772583-1783448 GCF_001515645.1 Sinocyclocheilus grahami | reverse complement strand
GGTCACCGGCTCGGCTCCTCAGCGAAAACCTGAATATGCGCTGCACCTGCTGCCCACTTATAATCACGCTGTGATCAGCAGCAGCTGGATGCAATAATCGCATGCCAATGTGCATTGGCTCGTTTAGTTTACACTCGAAGTAGATTGGTCCCTCTAAGCGAGATCCCAATTTCGTCGGTCCTCCGACGTGACGTCTCCGTTCCCTCCTTCAGGGAACGAGGGTTACATACGTAACCGAGACGTTTTTTGCCCAGAACAGAACCATACCGCCAAACCAAACTTTATGCTAAGTATCTATCATTTTGACGATAGTGGTCCTGACAGAACTTGTTTTAGATTTTCTCTGCCTGATGGGATATATCAGCTACATTATAATTTGATTTATGTATTCTAAACCATGAAAATGCCAGTTCCTGTTTTGCAAAGTTTTTGGTAACCAGTGCCATTACGGTTTAGTGGTCTTAATTTATTGCCAAAGGAAAGCGTTTGGGAGAATGAGTAGTTTCAGTTGATCATGTTATTACCCCTTATGTAAAATAGCTTTCTCTAAGCTACTAATATAATTTAAGCCTTAATCTTATAATTGTAATTGAATATATTTTCAAATGCAATTTATTCCTGTGATGTAAAGCTGAATTTTCAACAGTGCCACATGATCCTTCAGAAATCATTCTAACATGCCGATTCAGTGCTCAAGAAACTTTTCTTTTTAATATCGAACAATGTTGAAAACTATGGACGCTTGTTTACACCACAGTATGAATGAAACTTGGGAACACGCTGGAGTCACGAGGAAACGTCTAGCAGTCTTTAATCAAGAAACACAGAAGATAATCCACAATGGGCGCTTGAGCCAACACACATAGAGAACAAATAGACCTGACAAACATAAACTGAACAGGACTTTTATACAGGGGATGATTGGGGAACACAGGTAACATCAATGGAAGGTAATCAAACTAAACGAGGACAGGAACATGACCAAATAAGGCAAAACAGGAACTGAAACACATGACAAAACAGGTCCAATCCTCACAAAAATGTAATTGCAACTTTTTTCTCACAATTATGCCTTTTTGTCATTTTTTATTCATTTACTGAAAAAAGTCCTAATTTCTTTCAGAAAAAAAAAGAAATCAAACGTTTGAATAGTAAATGTATACATTGACAGAATCTGATGTTGAGGTTTGAATAGTTGAGATGTTCTTAAACACTTTGAAATGTCCATGTACTTGTATAGCCCTGAAGGCAAATCATTTACTTCTCTGCTTGAAATCTTTCAGTTGATCCTTGGTGGATCAGACAATATATCGATTGCTAGTGTTGTGTGATCACAACAGCCCAGTGCGGGATGTCCTGCGGCACATTTGGCACTAGATTTCATCATGTGTGAACAGATAATGAAAGGGAGGTTAGTGTTACTTTTTATATAAATTATATATTTTAGCCAGTATCATTTTATATTTTTTCTTTTCCAGGCATATGGGTGCATTTTGAGAGTATGGATGTGTATAAATCAATGATATAGGTTAATTCATTCAGAGTGGGTGTAAAATCAATATGAATGCATATTTCATGCATTGTTGTGTAGCATGTTGACATAGATGGAGTGAGATAAAACTGCTCAAGCTCTCTGCTATTAGTCTTTTTCCGCATGAATTGAATGTGGAAATTGAGATTCTATGTGTAATCTGTATAAATCAGAAATGCACTTAGCACAGTATCAATTTATAAAAGCATCATCTTGATGCCAAATAAATCTTGAAAACAAAAATGTGTGGGGTTTTGACTGTTATATAGCCATCTAAATAACATTTATTTTTATTATTTTATTTGTTCATCATTATAAATGTTTTACCTCAATTTGAGTCAATTTGTTGTTTCAGGAATTAATTGAACTGCAGAAAGAAAATTATGTCTTCAATAATATTTTTAATGAATATCATGAGAATGTTTTATTTGATCATTATTGCCAGTTTGCATCATCTGGATAAGACCAAGATATAAATAACTTTTCAAAGACTTTTAACAAAAGTGACTGCAGAAACTGCAAATGGACTCTGCCACCTTTCTGGTGTTTAAAGGGAAAGGGATGAAGTCAGGCGCTTAGAAATGCCAGCTGTATCTTGCAACTCATTAATTCCTAATAAAAAAATGTAATGAATATTCATGAGAGACAGGTGGGATCTATTAGAACTAAAATGAAGTTGTCTTTCAGAATGTCAAGTACTTTTTATGTTAATAACCTAAAAAGAGGGCAAAGTCGCAAGGTGATCACATCAAATAAACAACATATGTTGAACATTAGCTTTTCTCTTGCTTGACCTAATTAACAGATATTGAGATAAATGGATGAAAATGAATGAATTACAGTGTAATGTTACACTGTGACTGAGGCAAGATATCATAATTTTAGTGCATAGCTATTGTTTGGTTTTAAAGTCTAATAAAATGGAATTGAAGGAAACATTTTGACAGGTGACATGTTTCACTGATGCATACTCAAACTGATGTCCAAAATCACTTTATATGCAGGTTTAGGGGAGATGTACTGTAGCCTGTGACTTTCTGCAGTTAAATGCTGTGGACTATGTAATGTATTCAATAGACACAGACCACAACAGTTAGTGAGTTGCCTACAAAGGCAGCTTTTTAAATGACGACATGCAAGCTTCTGACGTAAAGTCCGTTTCTTATTAGATTCCTTCTTTACGCCACATTCTGCAGTGTTACTTGGATCTTTCATAGAAAATGTGTTTTATAAACACCAGCATCTTCACTGTTTGATTCTGTGCTCCGTTAAATGGTTGAAAGTCGCTAAAGTTGATCAATAATTAATCAATAATTCAGTTGTCTTGTTGTACTTATTGCAATAATAGCTTATACACTCTTAAAAATAAAGGTGCTTCACGATGCCATAGAAGAACCTTTTTGTCTAAATGGTTCCAGAAAGAACCTTTAACATCTGAAGAACCTTTCTGTTTCACAAAAGGTTCCTTGGGGCAAAAAAGAGTTTTCAGATTATAAAAAGGCAAGAAAGAGATGGTTCTTTAAAGAACCTTTGACTGAATAGTTCTTTGTGGAACCAAAAATGGTTCTTCTATGGCATCGCTTGAAGAACCTTTTGAAGCACCTTTATTTTTAAGAGTATAGTAACCATCTCACTAAATGGTCAGAATTATAATTCTATGAATTACATTTCTTGGTTACTGGGGCCCAAATGTCTGAGACCGTTAGTAAAATGCTTTATTTTGAATTAATTGGCTATATATATTAAGCTTTTTTTTTATTTATATGTATGTTTTTTTTTTTTTTTTTTTTTTTTTTTAAATTCATTTTCTTCTCCTAAATGCTGTCTTATAGATCAAAATTGCTCCTCTTTCTTGTGTATGTGGACTTAATTGTTCAAATTTATTGTAATGTTCAGTCATTTCTTCAATTAAAAAAAAGACAAATTTTGGACTTTCTGCATGAGAGTGCCCTCCGGCTTCGAGTATGAATGAAACATACACTGCATGAGAGTGTTCATCGTTTTGGAAATGAATAAAACGAATCCAAAAAGATGTGACTATCTCGTCTCTGAATTTAAATGTCATTTTATTCACAGTGGCCATTGAAAACCTCTACGTGACAATTGATTCACAATTAAAAGAAAAAAGTTTGGGGGAGGAATTTATGTCTCCCACACCTTCTATGTCCATGTGGAAGTATATTTCACATAATTTTTAATACACTTAATTGTTCAATGATTTACTGATGAACTGTGAGCCATTTAACTCTTATAGATGTTCTGCTATTGTATAGCAAATTATCAGTTGTATAATAATATAGAACAGGAATCAAAAGAAGAGCTGAAGCTGAAGGTTTTTTTTTTTTGGGTAATCTTTCAAGACATTTTAACATTGAAATTAGAATTTTGGCTACTTTAGAGCATTAAAGATGAGTGTTTCACTAGAGTATTGTTTCAACTGATATGTGTACAATTGGAACAAAAGCAATTATTGTCATTATAAACTGGAAAATATTATGCTTTCAGTATTTTGCATACTAAATGGATGCCCTGCGACACCCATTACAAATCATCGGTCAAGACCTAAAAGTTGTGGTAGGTGTAGGTAGAAGTTGGCCACTATTAGTTTTGGTGAAGGTTTTAGACAAATGCGAAAGGAAAAGAAAAAAACTTTGTTTGTGGTGCAAAGTCTGAATCATCCATTTCCATATTAAAAGCTGTAAAGCTCAGTCAAAACGCTCACTAACTACACCCAAGGCCGGAACAAGTTTATTTCAAAGTTGATCATTTGCAAGCGAGTGCTGACTGAAAGCATACAGTAGCCTATATGTTAGTAATATGGACAGTCTCTTTCAGGTTTTTTTTCTACTTTTTCTTCCAACAGCTGCTCCAGAAGGTAAGATTTCAAAACAATTCTATAAAATCAATTAATATAAACTTCAATTTGTTAGGTCTTAGACTCTGCTTTTAGATATATCTTCTCAACCAAATTCACTCCTTCTGTTGTTGCTCAATAAATAGGAAAGCACATACAAACCAAAATGTAAATGAAAACAAAATAAAATGGTTAGTGTGGACTTTTATGTTATGAGTTTTTAACTGTAGTTTCAGTGTTGACTGTTTAATGTATGTGCTATTTGTTTCAGTTTTTTCCTTTTGACTTTTGTCAACCAAAACTTCATTAAAATACATGATAATTAAAAATACATGTTATGAAACATCAGGAAACTTCTACATGGTCATTTTCACATTGTTGACTTAGACAAAGTCAAAAAAGTCAACTTGACTATATATTTAGCTTCAAAATTTCCTGGTTGCACAAAAACTGCTGGCTAACTTCACGAGTTAGCATGTTCCTAAAATCTTAAGATAATGATTAAACTGATTTGACTCGCTGCCCACAATGGAGAGTTTTGAGCATGAGACACAATTATTAATTTGATTTTAATTATTAAATGTTTTTTTTTTTTTATTTTTTTTTTTTTTTTTTTTTTTTTTTTTTTTTAAATATGTGTAAAACCTTATCTTAAAAATATCTTAAATATATTCTAAATTAATAAATGTTTTTTATTCGTATTTATTTAACTTTTTGAAATGTAACTTTATATAATTTAACTATTCATCTTTGTATGTATTTATTTTATTTTAATCATTCATTGATTTATTTATTTAAAATATATAAAGTTCAATTTTCAGCATAGTCTTTGGACCCCACTGTTTGTTAAGATATTATTATTGATAAATACCTTTTTTATTATTCTAATTGGATGCATACTGATTTATATCGGTGTAAAACCTTTTAAAAATGAATATCCTAAAATATATAAAATATGTATCTTCTAAAATAAATATCTATGTAATCTTCTTAATTTACATTTTCACTACAACATAAATAAATGAAAAATACATTTTAAAAACATTTTATTTAAATAAAATATTTATTTAAAATTAAACTTTTAGAGTAATTTTTTGGACCCCACTATATATTAAGACTTTATGTTTTCTTTAATTAATCAGATGGGAATTTATTAACTGCATTATGGTTTGGCTCGTTTGAGGAAGTTGCTGGTTTTTGTGATGTGAAATTCCCAATGAGCTGGACTGAGCTGTGGGCAAATACTTGGGTCTGTTCTGTTCGGATGGTGCTGTTTATCATTGTCCTGCATAAACAACAGAGAGAGGAGAATGGGACATGAGAAAGTTTGGGCCAGTCTTTGTACATCTCCTTGGCAAAGGAGCCTCTTCATTCATTACTTGCTTTTTCGGGGAGGTTTTAGCATTGGTGATTTTTATCCCCAGAGCCAGATGGTGCTATGAAGCATTGCTGTCACATCTCATCCAAAACTATGAGAGGCAGACAGGACAATCTCATCATCCCCCACCATCACAAACACTCTTGCTGTTCATCTTCAGAGTTTTTTTTTTTTTTTGCATGCAGTGAACAGAAATGTGTGGACAGCTATAGTCTATCATGCATTACTTGACGAATAATGATCGGTGATTTACTAGACAAATGGCATTGCAAGAAGAGGATCATTAAATATTTTAATATCAGAGAAGCTAATACCCCTCGTTCCTCATACATGGAATAAATACCAGCGTCCTGGTTGGAGAAATATAACTATTGACACACGGTGAGCTGGGATGCCACTTGTGTAATAGAATAAGTTTTAGTGAGACCTTGAAAGGTCAATATCATGCACTTCTTCAAGGACTAGCGCAGTGTTGCTCTAATCAAACTAATTGGTTTTTCTCTCAGAGGACAAGCAGCTGTGGTACTTGCATCTCCCTGTTATTGTTCATGTCTTGGAAACAATATAAGCATTTGCTATTTACTTAAAGGAATAGGTCACTTAAAAATATCAAATTCTGGAGAGTTTGTGAGAGAAGTAGCCATTTCTGATTTGTGAGCGAGTCACTCTTTTCAGTCAGATATTTTAAATGAATCACTTGATTTGATTCACACAAATGGTCCTGATGATTCTGAACAAGTACTCAAATCACTTACTGAGTGATTCGGTTCTTTATTTTGGACTGTAGTGTGGAATATGGAGTCATATGAACTATTTTGATACTTTAATGGCATTTTGTGTCATTTAATTCTACTAAACTCTAGTTCTTGTTCATTGTAATTTAATTGAAAACTGATTTGTTTGTTATTTGATATGAATTCTTCTGTATTCCCCCAAAAATATCATATTAATTGTGAACAGTGTATAATGAGTTTTGGTGAATGTTTAGGTTTTGGAGAGATTTTGTGCTTTAAAATAAAGATTTTCAGCCTTTAAAGAGGCATTTTACTTCATCTATATAATTGTTTGATTGATTCCAGCAATGTTATGTATATATTTTCAAACAATGGCGCCTAGAGTTCAGATTCATAGAGTCATGATTTTTATTAAAGTGAACCCATCACATTGCTTAATACAAACTCAGTTGATTCTAGTTGATGTTAATATTTATTCAGTGTCAACTGGAAGGAAGTACAGTTGATTTTCCCTTGTTTATTTCTCTTTCAGTGTATGTCTAGCTGTGCATCATGGAAAGAAAGATGTTAAAACTTGATGCATCAGCCAAATACAGGCATGAAAATGATTGGAAACACAAGCAAACAACCAAGCAAAGGACTAAGGACCAAATTTAGAGAAGCAGGTAAGTAATACCAGGGCCTGCTGTTACCGAAGTTAAACATCTAAAATTGGTAAAGAAAAAAACAATGCCATTTTTGTCTTTAGAGAGCAACAGAGAAGGCCTTCAGCCTTAAATTGGTCCTTTTTCTTTTTTCAGTATCACTATTTATGGTTTTTCAAATTATTTGATGTGAAGGACCCCCACATTTTCAAGGTTAAATTATTAGCTTTTTTGGTTATTTAACTAAAGCCAAAACAAATTAATCATGTATTATTTGAGAAATACTTTAAATATTTTGTGGTAAATATTTACTTTGTACTGCATTAATATTTTGTTTATCCAATATTATAATATGAGATAATATAATTATCGCTTATATTATAAAATATAATTATCTGTAAAATATTTTCTGGTAAACGTTTACTTTGTACGTCTACGAATAAAATATTTTTTCTATACAATATTGTAATATAAAAGATAATATAATTATTGCTTAATATGAAATATAATTATCTGGAAAATATTTTTTTAAATTTCTGATAAATATTTACTTATTATGTTATAATAGAGAAATGTTCTTTTTTCCACGGACCTCCTTTGCACACCCTTGTGTCCTCCAGTCTGAAAACACCTAATATAACATCAGTCAGTTTAATACAGATGAGGCTGGTCATTGAGATGGCATTAGTGCTAACCTGGTCACTGAAATATGGGTAGCGTTGCCATGAGCCTCCTCTGGGGGGCACTTTCTTTTGATGTGTGCCAATCCGTGGCGGGTATGCTAATTAGCGTGCTCTGGGTGTTTGTGTAATTACGGCTTTGTTGGAGTTATTTGTCTCCTAGCTGCAAGAGGACGGCGTGTTACGCTAATCTCTCACCCCTCCTAGTGAGGTTAGGACATGATCCATGATTTCGGTCTGGGCCATGCTATGGATCTGAAGTGTTCATTTATAACTTCTTAAAAAGAACCATTTAAAACTATCCCAATGAGCTGTTGGCAGAGTTTAACCGTGCAAGTGGTTTGGAATATAGTCTCTTGTGTTCAGTAGTCCTATCAGAACAAATAGGTACAATTCTGCAGTGCAATTAAGCAATTTCTAGTAATTTCCCATGTTTGTACTTTGTGTGTTTAATATTACGAGATTGTGGAGAGGGAAAGGGTTGGATGCAGTTGTAGTGTTTAACTTGAAACAGTTGCTTCTGGCCGAAATATGAGTCCATAATCCATAGTAATGCTTCCTCCATGTGAAAATGTGTCCTCTCTCATCAAAAACCCACAGATATATTTGTTTAGAACAGTTTTTGGAGTCTTTTCGCTTGTAAACAGTGCTTGATCTGTTCATATTTCTCACCTGATTCAGACGAGATGACTTTTTCTCTGGAAAAAGCAATATTATGAATAGAGGACTTTGCTAGAAAACGCTGTTTGAAGTTAAACAACTTAATGATAGATTTGTTTCTTACAAACACACAGCTTTTCACTTCATAAGACATTAATTGATGGACTGGAGTCTTGTTGATTACTTGTGGATTATTGGGATGTTTTTATCAGCTGTTTGGACTCTCATTCGGACGGCACCCATTCACTGCAGAGGATCTATCTGTTCGGTTGAAGAAACAAACTCATATATATCTTGGATTGGGTGAATTATTATTTTAATGGGCCTTGGATGAATAAAAGTAATTTTTCATAGAAAAATAAAATCTTACTGACCCCAAAAACAAATTACATTTTCTTTTACTTTTGCCTGCCATCCAAAAATATTTTCTCGTGATCAGTAGTCTTGTCAGAACAAATGGGTGCATTTCTGCAGTGCAATTAAGCAATTTGTGGTAATTTCCCATCCTTGTACTTTGTGTATGTAATATTACAAGGTTGTGGAGAGTGAAACTCTACAATGCGATTGCAGTGATTTATTTTATATTTTGCTGTTTGGATGTTGTTGTATCATTGCTACATGTTCCTGGTTTGCTCTCTCTCTCTCTCATCCTGTGTCACACTCCATCGTTCTGTCTCTTGACGGCGTCTTTTCCTGTGTATTCATGATTATTTTTTTTTTTGTTGTTGATTTGTTATTTATATTTTGCTGTCTTGTTTCTCTCTCTCTCTTGCTACATGTTCCTCTCTCTCTCTCTCTCTCTCTCATCCTGTGTCACACTCCATCGTTCTGTCTCTTGACGGCGTCTTTTCCTGTGTATTCATGAGATGATGGTGATTTTTCATGATCATTCGGACATTAAATCTTCGGCACCTCCGCTGAGGCAGTGCCGCTCCTTCTATTCCTCCTATTTTCTCTGGGGTAATTACTTTCTGTCACTCTGTCTCACCCTCCTCGTCTGCTCCCATTTCCGTTCTACCATTCCAATCAAATTCCTCTTTTTTCCCCTGCCTGCTATCAAGGAGGAGCAATAATTGGCCACCTTCAAACACATGAATGAATTTGGCCCTGCATTTTTTTTTGGCTGTTTACCAAAGCGTATTGGTTGTCAGTCTGAAGGAATGAGAGAAGAGAAAGATGAGAGATCCAGAGATGAGAGGGACGCACTCTAAACATCAGTCACTATTAGTTTGTCTCACTCTGTCTGTTCTGGGCTTCAGTCTGGAGCTCAACATCAGGTCAAGATAGCAGTCTGCTTATGCATATTATTTTGGTGAATATGCTTTTCTTTTCTCTTTCTGAAATGCATTGGCAGTTACTGCCCTTACAAATCATTTGATGAGTGAGGATAATTTTTGCTAATGTATTTAGTCTCAAATTAAGCTTAGAACCAACCATTCATGTCCTCATATGCACTCATATGCAGGAAAAGCTGTGCTGAACAGTCAGTTCCCAAGATACCACAAACCTGAAGGTTAACCATTCACAACATACCACATTCATGGAAACTATCATTTCAATTTAACAAGTTTTATTTTCTTTGGCATAGTTTCTTGACTTACCTGGATATATTATCTGAATTGACAACATTCAGCATTTTTTGTAAAACATGTTTTATTAGTTTTTAGCAAAAGACAAACAGGACACAAAGATTACAAGACACACACACACACACACACACACACACACAAGTAACTTAGAAGAACATATACAAAAAGGGGATAATTAGAGTTAACGATATTTTAAAAAAATGTTTTTGAAAGAAGATTCTTATTCTTGCTAAGGCTGTTAAAGGCATTGTATCAAAAATACATTAATATTGTGTAATATTACAGTTTAAAATACCTTTTTTCAATTTGAATATGTTTTAAAGTTTCATTTATTTCTTCAGTATTACATGATTCTTCAGAAATCATTCTAATATATTGATTTGCTGCTGAAGAAACGTTTCATTATTATCAATGTTGAAAACAGTTGTGCTGCTTAATATTTTTGTGGAAACCATGATGCAGTTTTTCAGGGTTCTTTGGTGAATAGAAAGTTCAAAAGAACAGCATCTATTTTGAAATATAAATCTTTTGTAACAATAAAAACACCTTTAATTGCTGAATAAAAGTAATCATTTCTTTTAAAGAAAAAATATATATGAAAGAAAAATAAAATCATTTCAATTTAACAAGTTTTATTTTCTTTGGCATAGTTTCTTGACTTACCTGTATATATTATCTGAATTGACAACATTCAGCAATTTTTGTAAAACATGTTTTATTAGTTTTTAGCAAAAGACAAACAGGACACAAAGATTACAAGACACACACACACACACACACACACACACACACACA
>NW_015505256.1:1766837-1772408 GCF_001515645.1 Sinocyclocheilus grahami | reverse complement strand
CACACACACACACACACACACACACACACACAAGTAACTTAGAAGAACATATACAAAAAGGGGATAATTAGAGTTAACGATATTTTAAAAAAATGTTTTTGAAAGAAGATTCTTATTCTTGCTAAGGCTGTTAAAGGCATTGTATCAAAAATACATTAATATTGTGTAATATTACAGTTTAAAATACCTTTTTTCAATTTGAATATGTTTTAAAGTTTCATTTATTTCTTCAGTATTACATGATTCTTCAGAAATCATTCTAATATATTGATTTGCTGCTGAATAAACATTTCATTATTATCAATGTTGAAAACAGTTGTGCTGCTTAATATTTTTGTGGAAACCATGATGCAGTTTTTCAGGGTTCTTTGGTGAATAGAAAGTTCAAAAGAACAGCATCTATTTTGAAATATAAATCTTTTGTAACAATAAAAACACCTTTAATTGCTGAATAAAAGTAATCATTTCTTTTAAAGAAAAAATATATATGAAAGAAAAATAAATATATTACTACAATTGTTGTTTCTATTGCTATTGTTTTTATTTCATTTTCTTATTTTCACCTGCCATTCAAAAGTAATTTCACTCTCTTTCTCAGTTCTCTCAGAGATTTCATGATGACAATGATGAAGAGTTCACGCAGTGATTGACTGAAGCGCAGTGGCTCTTTATGTTCCTACAGTGTAAGCTTGGTGTATCATGTCCTTCGGAAATATTTTGTCAATCACAGAGTAATAGCTTTAATGAAAGAGAGATTCAAGGACAAATGCAGCTCGGTGTAGGTTATGTCTCTGCGGCGGTGTGAAGTGTTGGCTTGGCTCTGTGCAGACGGTGAGAGATGAGCAGGTATTCTGCTCGACTGCAAAGATCATTCCTCACAGCCAATTCTGCTATCTCCTGCATACAGGACTCACGCAGCTGATTGTTTCCATAGCTCAGAGAATAGCTGAGGGAAGACACACACGCGCTATACTCACATACACGTCTTTGTCAAGAAACATACAAAGTCCTGGAATAATAAGAATGATATAAAGTTGAAGAATTGATGTTGCACTCGTGTGAAAAATGTGAACCAATGGCTGACCTTCAAATCAAAGCAAGGTTCTGTGAAAAACCAACCTCTCTCCATGGGCTGGCTTCAGTGGGCCGATCTCTCCCGACGCCTGTGGCTGTGAAGGACAGTCATGATAGTTGAGATTGAAATGTGGGTCTAGAGATCTAGAATTGGTTTTCACTCTCAATGGAGTGGATTTGTTGGCCAGAACATTTATAATGTCTAGAAAAGTATTTTGGATGTATGGAGACAGGTGAAGTTGCTCTTTTGTTTAAGCCGTTAGGTGATGTGAATGTGAAAGTTAGTTTATGATAATTTACATTATGGTGTGTAAGTGATGCAAAATTGTGTTTTGCATGCTATGGTTTTCAATATAACCAATGCAACTTCATGAATATTAAAAGAAATACAAAAATGAACATGGAAAAACATCGAAATTGCTAATAAATGTAACAATTAATTACAAAGAAATGCAAAGTAACACAGAATGAAACATTAAATTCTGAAGTAAAGAGACTGAATAGTATTTCCTTTTCAAATGTACAACAGTAACTAAAAAGCTTTCTTTGTACTTCAACATTTTGTGTGTTGCTTGCTGTTTCTTTGTAATTATTGGGAAATTTACCAGAAAATTGAGTTAAAATTGTTTCACCAATTTTTTTTCAATGTAGTATTCTACTCACCCTAATATTCTTCCAAGCCCATGTTATTTTTAACAAGTTTATAGTGACCACATCTTTAAAAGCTTGTTGCTTTAAAAGCAAGAGTGAGAAACAACTGAAAGTTAAAAGTCTTTGCTTCTGCCATTTTTTAAATTTGAATGCAGATTTTGGTGATGATTATCATTGAATAACAACTTAAATTTACATTTGTTTCTCACATATTGCAGGAATATTCCAGGTAATGCAAAATAAAATAAATAAATAAATAACACTTCCTCACTTGCAGGTCTCGTTGTGTAAAAAAATCATTTAAGATGTAAAATTAACTCCTGGCTTTTGTCTTGTTGTATATACTGTTTCCCAGGTTGTAGGTTTGATTTTGAAATTGGAGGGGACATAACAGCAGACTTGCTTTAACTCAGGTAATATCAGTGCTATGACCTATTTCAGATGTGGCTGAAATTACAACAGAAGTGGTTACGTACACGCATATTTAATTGTTTGATCAAAATTATTGCTAGGGACAATTTAGTAGTCGCTGGATATTGATAGGGACATGTCCCTAGCGTCCCCACTAAATTCTACGCCCCTGAGTGTTTCTCTCAGAAATCTGCATGCTGGTTTCGTCTGGCCAGAGGAGAACTGCTCCCCCCCCAACTGAGCCTGGTTTCTCCCAAGGTTTTTTCTTCTTCTCCATTTCTGTCACCGATGGAGTTTTGGTTCCTTGCCACTGTCGCCTTTGGCTTGCTTAGTTGGGGACACAATTTCTGGCAATATTGCTGACTTGATTGCAGAGACAGTATTGGACGAGAACTGAACTGAGCTTTGACAATCTGTATTGTATAAAGCTTTATATAAATAAAGGGACTTGACTTGACTCGCTGTAATACAGTAATGAAATAGGTTGCTAATACCATTTCACACATATATGTTGTTGACAGAGCAGGTTGTATTTAACCATGCATATACCTGTACACTTTTTTTCCTGGAATATAGGATCAGATTTTTGTCCCCTCTTAGCAGTTTATTTATTTGCTGTATTTAGTACAACTGTTCAGTCTCCAGTAATGTGCCATGTGTTGATTGATTTTCTGAAGCACAATCATAAAGCATTTCTGCCTTCATTGTTAGTGGTTTTAGAAGGAGGAGATTGGAAAATGGAGAAGGGGAATTAGGTACAGCCAGCCAGCAAAACACAACACAGAATAAGAATCCAATCTTTTGATAGAGCAAATGAATAGTTGTGTTCCGAGGCTTTTCTCCTTGAGGAAAAATTATCATCGGTGTAGTCCAAAAGGAATTCAACATTGTATTCTCTGGATGTTTATAATTAGTCTCTCTCTCTTTGTAGCATTTGCAGGGAGTCTAAAGTTAAATACTGAAGAACCTCTTAAGTGCTTCTTAAATGCCTAATTAAAGGGTAGACAGCAGGTTTAAGTGGATGAATGTTTATATTTTTAATGGCCACTAAGTATAGAACTGGTGTTAGAATTTGACGTAAATCTCTTCAAATATTTAGATGCATAATTCTGACTTGACTGAAGTTTTTTAGATTTCACCACATTGTTATGGGTGAATTGGGCCTTTAAATAAAGGCATTTCATATCACTAAAACACTCCTGTTTAATTCTATGAATTATCAGAAAACATTTTGAATTTAGAATAAAATAAAATATTGCAGTGACTGACTGACTCATCTAAATATGAAATATTTGTATTCTGTTAGTACTGTTTTAAGAATTAAAATGCTGCCATTTTGACAAAGAGTCCTTCAAGTTTCTCAAAGGACTAACCTGGTAAAATAAATGTTTGTTAATAAATCCAAAAAGCATTAAGCTTTGAATGTACATTACTGTACACAGTACATTACTGTGACAAAATTGTCACATTATGCTTGACATGTTCACTGAATATGTAATAATATTAATCAAAATAAATTATTCCACCAAAAGATTTGGTTAATTCGCTTAAACATACATTTAGTATTGTTGAAGGCATGCAGTGTGTATCAGTGATTTTTAAATATTCAAATGTGATTCATTCAGTCAGTCAGAAATTAAAGTCAGAAATAGCCATCTTAATAGTATAAATTCACTTAAAACGAGTCAAACAATGACAAAGTGTTCAGCACAACCCGGTCATTGTTGCTAAAACTGAATTTAAGGCTCAGATTATGGATTGATCGTGGGGCTTAAAGTTGAATTTAAGAAACCTGACCTTGACCTTGACCTAAATTGAAAACCAATTTAACAGTAGATTTAGCTTTTTGTAATTTATTTATTTTTTCAATATAAATTGAACATTTACAGTGCTGCACTCACTAAAACATTAAGTAATTATTTTGAATACAGTAATAGAAGGTTTGAGTAAATATCTTGTACTTCATGACAGGTGCGTTTGCACACATAGCCAAACATTTGTAATAGTTCATACTTTTATAAGTGACACTATTGTGATAAACCCTGAAACAAACAGTTGTAATGGCAGAAAATGATCTAAATGGTGTGTGTATTTTACCATGGGCAGTTTGCAACATGATGTTGTTTTTGCATCAGGAGTGCTGGATTTATTATAAGGTTTTATTGTGTTTTTTGCAGATGAAATGATATGGAATTGCTCTCCAGAATCATCACATCTGTCCAATACTTTAAGATCTAGTTTACAGGCAGCTGCACCAGTGGATGGTCTTGGAAAGGCGGCATCTAGGGAAAACACAATTCCCCGTCCGTCTCTTATTTCACGCAGCTTTTCTCCCAGTTGTCCTCATTTGTCATTTCACATGGTCTATTCTTAAGGGTTCTCTGAGGCGTTCCTCCAGCTATAACCAATTAACACAACTGCTGTTTACTACAAACATTTGAATATGAAACAGACATGCTAATGTGTTTCTTTAAACTCCACAGCACATTAAACTGTCAAACCAACCAAATGTATATCTGCACGGAAGAAAAAAGAGAAACAACTGTTTCGCCTCCAGCTCTGAATAAATGAATGCTAATAGTTTTGTGAAAGTGTTGAAAAGAGGAACTTTTAACCTCAGAAAGGTGCTCCTGACTATTTCAGTAAATTTGAAAAAAGACAGGATAATACTAAAACAAATCTAAATATTTAAGAGAACTCAACCCAAAGAAAAGCCACAAATGAGATCATTTAAATATCAAATATTGTTTTACAGTTATTTCATTTTGAGACAAAAGAGCTCTCAGAGCTTCAAAAGAGATCTTAACGTTGTCTCAAACTGTGCTCAGACTTAAAGTCTGCATTAAAAGTCAGCTTTCAATATAAACTTAATAGATTCTTCCAAGACCAAAATATCTGAATCTGCAGTCTCATTTTTTTATTTATATTGTAGCATTAACTCCATATTCTTACTGTAACTTGGGGTCTTCAGTCTTATTCAGGCTGAGGGCCCTACTAAGACACAGCAAGGATCTTAAAGTCTGCATTAAAAGTCAGCTTTCAATATAAACTTAATAGATTCTTCCAAGACCAAAATATCTGAATCTGCAGTCTCCTTTTTTTATTTATATTGTAGCATTAACTCCATATTCTTACTGTAACTTGGGGTCTTCAGTCTTATTCAGGCTGAGGGCCCTACTAAGACACAGCAAGGATCATATAAGGACATATTGTGTAAAAATAAGTATCACATTTTACATCTAATAAGCATATAGTAACTTGTTAATGTATTTGCATACTTTGATACACCGCAAAGCCACTAAAATAATAAAAAAAATAGTCACTAAATAATCATGGTTTGGTATGAATACATGTATCGTTACATTCCTAATATATATATATATATATATATATATATATATATATATATATATATATATATATATATATATACAC
>NW_015505256.1:1726105-1766574 GCF_001515645.1 Sinocyclocheilus grahami | reverse complement strand
TGAAAAGTATATTACAATTTTGAAAGTAGAAAGATTGAAATGGTGTTTTATAGATACAATTTGTAAAATGTACTCTGCCTAAACTTTTTCATTTACAACTTCGAAAAATAATTTTTGCAGTGTATATGACCCCTGTATAAAATACAAGTTTTTCATCTTTTAAGGATTTAATGTCAATGTCAATTTTACTTATATAGCACCATTAAATACAAAGTTGAAATATCTTAGACAACATTGAGACTTCAGTGACTTAAATACGTGAACTGAATTGTTTTGTCCATTTTGGTTAAGATGGATGTGTTTACTAGTTTTCCATCATTGCTTTGTATATACACACATGCTGTAATAGCTTTGCAAGTGTTTTTTTGTTGTTGTTTGCTAATTGTTTTCCAGGAGACGTGAAATGTTTGAGTTTATGTGGGGTGAAATTATTTTTATATGAGGATTGGCTCCATTAAAAACCAAGTAAGTGTGTTTGTTATTTTGGTTTGAGAAGATTTCATGCTTCATTAGCCTCTGGGTAGATAGGACCTTTATCTCTGTCTGCATGTGAGTTTAATTCAGTGCTGCTTTGCTCCACAGTGTTTATGACACCGTCTGGGGTTTTATTTGGTCATCAAACCTGCCCCGGCTACTTGTTAGTCAAATCTGTGAGTAAACCTTAAGGACAAAGGCCAAGGGTGTTAAATGCTGGATAACATGATAGCTCTGTTTGTTTTTCTTACTTTATATATAATATGTGTATATGTTTTGGAAAGTTGTCTCTTCTGCTTACCAAGGGTGCATTTATTTTATGAAAATGCAGCAAAATACAGTACTGCGAAATACAACTGTTCAGAAGTGTGGGGTCAGTAAGATGTTTGTTTTTAAATAAAATAAATTAATACTATTATTCAGCAAGGATAAATAAATTTGATCAAAAGTGACAACAAAGACTTTATAACGTTACAAAAGAGTTCTATTTTAAATAAATTATGTTCTTTCCATTATACCTTTCCATTATAATATCAAAGAATGTATTTCAACATTGATAAAAACCATTGTTAATATTTTATATTTGAATTATTTATATTTGATCACCCATAACAGCTGGTAATAACTGAGAAGCACATATTAGAATGATTTCTGAAGGATCATGAAGCCTGAGGAGAAGAATGCCTGAAGACTGAGTAATGATGCTGAAAATATATTCAAATAGAAAAAAGGTTTATTTTTTAATTATAATAATATTTACTCTTTTTTTTTACTGTGTTTTTGATCCAGTAAGTGCAGCCTTGGTGAGCAGAAGAGACTTCTTTTAAAAACATGAAAAATGTGAATGTTAATTTTAATGATGGTGTATAATTCTCAAAAGCTCATTATGTTAAGTTGTTTTAACCTTTTTGGACCTGTTTTTTCATATGTGGAGCAAGTAGATTTAGGTTTTGATAGAAGATTACAAACATGCACCATGGTCAACTGTGCTCAATAAGACCAGGAACATGCATTAAGAAAGTGACAAAAAATGGTCAATTTCATGTCGACTTGAACCTTCTGGAAAGCAACATGTTATTCAGCAGAATGTCAGACGTGTGGATAGTTCTTGCTCTCTCTGCTATCATTCTCTTTGTCCACTGACTCCGGCTGTGGGCAGAGATTCTGATTTGAGTTCAAGTACAGACTCTGATAAGTGTGGCTGTATAATTGGGACAAGATTGCAGTTCTCTCTGTGTGAGAGTTGATAACACACTGCTTCAAACTCATGCATTTGCATTCTGGCTCCTCCAGTGGTGAGGGTTGCTCCCATGTCTGTAGCTTCCATTTATTTTATGTTCACATGAAATCTAATAGTCTTTCGAAATTGTCATCTTATTAGGTACCATACAAGATGTTTTATTAAATGTCAGTTAGTAAACCAAAATGGTAATAGTTCAGTTTCCCCCCACTATTTTCCACCCTCT
This sequence comes from Sinocyclocheilus grahami, assembly GCF_001515645.1. Classification (NCBI taxonomy): domain Eukaryota; kingdom Metazoa; phylum Chordata; class Actinopteri; order Cypriniformes; family Cyprinidae; genus Sinocyclocheilus; species Sinocyclocheilus grahami. The sequence continues at coordinate 1,764,634 of NW_015505256.1, read as the reverse complement.
TTTTGGCCCTTATTTTAAGACTTCTATGTAAACACCTTCTTCTGTACATAAAGTATGTAAAATGACATCCAGGTTGGTTGCACTTGTCAAATTTTAAATGCCTGAAATTAACCCCCAAAATGATTGGAATTATTGTGGTTGTTGTTGTTGTTTTAAATATGCTATGAAAATTCAGACTTAAAAAGTGTAGGGTTTAAGCATAAAACAGTACGTAGAACAAGTATTTGTATTGTTTGATTAAATAACAGTGTTTTGCTGTACTGATGAAGCAGCACCCTGAAAAGCAGCAAAGACAGATCTACTACATTTTTATAGAATTTATGCCTTTTGAATTTGTTTTTTTAATAAAAAAAGCAACTGGACACAATCTAATACAAAATACGATTGTATAAATTTGTCTAGCTTCAATAATTATGTCATCTGACATCTAAACTGATATATTCACTGCTTGCTGCCAGAAGCCGGCAAAATACATAGGCCTAAGTGAACTAGGGACTGCTTAGGGCCCTGTGGCCACCAGGGGGCCCCCAAGAGTACATGAAATGACAGCTTGATTGATTGATTGGTTGATTGATTTTTATTTATTAATTTTTTGGTGATATGTCTTATGTTAATTGACAATGGTAATTATGCAAAAACGCAGTATTAAATAATAAAATAATCTATATGTATCATCTTATTGTTTCCATAGCGACGCCTCATGTGCACAATAGTGCTGTATAACAGATGCGTCACTTTTATTTAGTTTTTACTTTTTTATTCAAAATATCCACAAACGTGTTAACTATATCTGGCTGGCCTGGTTGGCTAGTTAATTAGCATAGTCTAGGTGAGGTATCTTGTTTTATGGAAGGTAATGTTTGATTAAACATCCGTAAATAGCCTCAACATCTAAATATAGTATAATAGCCTACAACATTTTACTTAGTTAGTTTTAGATAAAAGTTTTTGTCTTCTGTATAAAAATTACTTTCCTGGGTATATATTATTGTAATAAAATTAAGCTTCATAATGATTCATAAACTTGGTACTGATAACAACTTAAAGGAACACTCCACTATTTTTGAAAATAGGTTTATTTTCCAACTCCTCTAGAGTTGAACTCTCATTCTGGTGTAATAATCAAGGAACTTTGCTGCCGTACCATGGGTGCAGCAGGCGCGATGATATTACGCAGCGCCTGAAAATAGGCTTATCGGAAGTTACCTAGCTGGGGACTATTTTCAGTCGCTGCGTAATATCATTGCGCCTGCTGCACCCATGGTACGGTAAAGTTCCTTGATTATTACGCTTGAATGAGAGTATAGTTCCTAGCCATATCGGCCTAGAAAATCTCAGCTTTTCATTTTCCGTCGGTCTTAGTACACGATGTAACTACAAAAGAGTTAAGTTTTAAATAGGAAAAATATCGAAACTCTTTGGTCATTTTTGAGCGATGTACATTTTTAAGAGTACAAAATATCCCCTGAGTATTTCAGCACAGTGCAGGCTTGATTTAGCATGCTAATTAACCGCTGATGAAATGTTGCTCATACAACAGTGATAAGATGTACTGGTCAGACTTGATGAGTCACTGCAGTGACAGTTTTTATGAACTAATAAATTCACATGCTTATGACTTTTCCTACCTCATGCATTATGAGACACATGATTATTTTGACACTAGAATTGTAGAATTGCAGTACACAAATTACCCTGACATTCCTCAGAAAGTGACTTTATGTTAGTTAAGGATATAGTCGTGAAAAAACAGGACTGCTTTTTGCAACTCTTCTGTTTTTGCATTACATTTACTGGACATTTAAAGCACAACATTTAGCAAGAGCCTTAGACACTAAAATGCGACTTGTTCTTTAAAAAGAAAGAACAAAAAACATCGAACAGGTGTGTTTGATTGAGAATATTGTCTGTTACGTACGGTTTTGGCTCATTCGGCAGTGAAACTGAAGGTCCTATTTTGATTTAGCTTTGGTGCAAAACATGTTTCTGTAGTCATTTTCAGGAAAAGCTGGTTTATTCTCACCCCTCCAGAAAGCATGTATACTCTCGCCTGCTCAACTTCAGATGCTCTTGACTCACTTCACCGTGAAGCCCTGAGAATTTATCACTGCTCGTAAACATCTTCTCACACATTCATCACTGAATTCAATATTAGCAACCCCCAAGAACATCTCCACCAGCACAACAAAAATATGGGTTCATTCATAAACAATGAGCCTGCTAACGTCCACACTATTTTTATGTTCCAAACCTGGTAAAGCTGAAAACCTGAATCAGTTTTCATTGGGTTGGATTATTTTGTAATTGTGTTTTCTTTATGTTAGCATGGCATTCTTGAGTTTATGATTGGAGAAACCTTCCTTGTAGGCTGTCACATAGTGTCTTTAAATTATCTTTATTTAGAGGCTTTTCTCAGCGAATGTTGATATGCAAGTAATTGGGATTTAATCTGATTAATTATTCGGCATATCATGTAATTTAATTAACAGCCCCGGTGTGCACTGCATGTCTGGACTATATGTTTTGAACATTAATGCTTGTTTTTGACGCATTATTTGAGAACTTTTTAAATATTGAAGGGATAAATTCAGGTATAAATTATTTGTGTTTGCTTGGTTTTGTAGGGAATCAAGATTAATCATTTTTTTATTATGTCAATGCTCGTTTTTGCCACTAAATATGAGTATATCTTAAATTTTGAAGGGTTAAATTCTATGAGAATCATTTATATGTTTGTGTTTGCTCAGTTTTGTAGGAAATCATGTCGCAGTTTGTCTGAGTTTAACTTGAATAAAGGTGTTGTCAGGCTGGGTTGAGTTTTGTACGGTCCATTGTGAGGCCTTCAGACAGATCACACGGAAATCTCTCCAAGGCATCTCCATTACTCGCTCATGAGAGTGAGGTAACAATGATGAAATGCTCGTAACTTTCCTACAACGTTACCTTTCGCGCCGGATCTGATGGGAGAATGCCATCTGCTCCTCTATCCCATTTGATTTCTAATCACTCTTCTCTGAGAAATATGAAAGGTCGGCTTCTGTTACAATTGAGATAAAAACATTCGCCATTGATGAGATTTAAATGTGGAGGGTTGTGTAATGAACAGGAAAATGGAGATCCCAGACCTTGCGTGCACATTCTCCTGCTGTCACAAGATGATGAGCTTTTAAATCGAGAGCAGAGGCTCCCAGAATCCCCCAGTGTGGTATCATTTATTGATACAACATTTCTATTCAGTGCACTTTTCCCTTCTCCTCACTGCAGTTCTCTATGCCACATAGAGATTACACAGCGGTTAATATTGCAAATGGAATGAATGGTGTCCGAAACCTGTCGGCTTTTGTTTTGCCTGACTGCTCTTTCCTCCTTGGCAGGGTTAAATGATATATGGAGCTATTCATCTCTATACAGACTGGGCTGCATGCTTCGACTGGCCCCCTGTCTCTGCCTCAGTGTGCTTAGAAGATATTCCTGTTCATTAGTGCTGTAGTCTCTGATTACACTTGGTCTTTTGTCTCCAGCTCTTTTCTTGCTAATAATAAGCTACTAAAAAAGGGGAACAATTCAGATCACACGCATCTACTTGCTGTGTTTTCTGGTTCTGTGTGAGCTTCTCTGTAGAATTTCGATAGCGGTGACTCTTGTTTTGAGAGCGAAGAATGCTTTTATTTATTTATAACTGCTGTCTTTTTGATTCTTGATTGTAATTTATTCTTAGATTTGATAAGTGATTTTTTGATTTGATTTATTATATTTTATGACATCAATTTGATTTATTTATGCATTTATTTATATACTTCATTTATTTATTTTCTTTCTTATTTACTTACTAGCTTCAAATGTTAAGGGCTGCATTTTGATTCTTGATTCTTTGCTTATATGATTTCATATAATTAATTTGGAGCTTTAAGAAAATGTTATATTTATTTTGATATCAATGGCTCACATTTTTGTATTTTATTTTATTTTAGTTTTTAGTTTATTTTATTCATTTTGATATCAATGGTCCACTTTTTTGAGAGTAAGAGTAAATTTTATTTATTTGCTTGCTTTATTTACTTCATTTATTTACTTATTTACTCCATTGCAGTTTTAAGGGCTGTTGCTATTTTAATTATTTATTTTGACTGATTCTTTGATTGTGATTTAAAGGCAATCCTTTTGGAGCTTTCAGCAGATATAGACTTTTACTTTTTTATTTCATTTTTAGGGTAATCAATAAAAAAATGCATCTAACTATTTTCTGTGACTAATCACACATTAAAACTTAATCTTAAAAATATTTATATATGCCCAGATTAATATAGAATAAAAAAAAGTATGATAATTTAAATAATTTGTTCAGCATCATCGCTTTTACCAAGTACTATCATATCGTGATTCTACAGTGAGGCTTTCATAATTGTTATTACTGTTCTTACTAGTCTTATTCATTTTTTCATGCTCTGTTTCCCTTCCAGCTATCTGGAGTATAGTGTCTTCATAAGTGTGTTGTTTTCTGCTACGTCAATAATTCTGTGCGGTAGAATCAGATCTCTAGAGACACAAAGTGGGCGCTGAGGGACACTGAAACCCTTTTTGCTCATCATATTCGTCTGTACTGCTCTCTTGTGTCCTCTTTTTTTCCTTCTCATCTGTTATTATTTATCATGTGTGCTGCATGGTCCTTCTTCTGTGCAGGACACTGCTGAACAGCTGATCTGCCGTTAGCGGCGTAAATTTCTCTCACGGTGAGCAGATCCAAGAGCCCAGCTGAATTAATCACTGCCACACGGACACACAGGGGGGGGGGCAGCCTGGGGATGAGGACCGAGAGAAGGCTAGGGAAGAAACCATGCTGTGAGAAAAGAGACAGGGAAGAGGTCAGAGCTGTAACATCCATGGAGTGAAAGGGTAAGAATGTTTGCAGAGACTCCGCTCACAGTCAGATCATCTGGGATTTGAGACTAATAGAGCTGGAAGAGATTTTGGGTTTCAGTTCCATGTATCAATTCTGATTGCTTTACAATTCCATGAACGCTTCTTTTGAAGAAACAAAAGGTGGCAAATAATTTGCCCTACCTAAACAAGGACAGTTTGGTAACACTTTACAATAAGTTATTATTATTATTATTAGTCATTGGTTAATGCATTGTACATTTTTCTACAGCATTTATTATTTATATTACATTCATTTCTATTTATACATTTTTATAATTTCAAGTTGTGTAAATTAACATTAGTTATATAATATTCTCACCCATGAATTAGAAGTGGATGATAGTATGTTTGTAAAATTGAAAAGTGTAATAATTTCTGCAAAAATTAATTGTACATGATGCTTTATGTATTAACTAATGTTAACTTCACTGTAAAGTGTTACTATTTTTGATACACAATTAACTTCATTTTTCATTTTGTTATTTATAATATAATTCAAAAATTTGGATCATTACCCCAGTTTTCAGAACAACATTTATTTAAAATATAAATACTTTACTGTAAAATTGTAAATGTCTTTACAGTCACTTTTGATCAATTTAATGCATCCTATCATAAAACACAGTTTTCTGTGTCATCATGCTGAGCGGCCCCATCCATCCAGAAATCTCATTGGTCCAAACATTTATGTATCTTCTGATTGACTGATTGGACAGCAGTGACTTGCAGTTCTGCTCTGACAAATTCAGTGTGATTCATACCATCAATTAAAGGTGGGGTAAGCGATTTCTGATAGCCAATGCTGACATTTGAAATCACCAAAACAAACACGCCCCTACCCCAAAAGGGTCTTGCCCCTATTTTGATAGCTCCACCCCACACATACGTACGCAACCCAGGCAACGATTAGTTCTGTGAAACAAAGCAAAACCAATATTACACCGTGTCTACACTGGACGCGAGTGGCGCGGTGCGACAAAATACTATGGAACTCATTATAATCAGTGATGCTGTCTACACCATAGATTTATATATATATACATATCTATGGTCTACACTGGATGCGGCACGACAAATCCCCGACAGAAAACTGCTGCTGCATTCTATTCATGACGTATTGACACAAATTTCTTTTGTTCCACAGAGGTTTTCCTCTTGTTTTTTATCGCCATCTCTATCTTTCTGTTCGGCTCGGCTAATGTCCGTCATGTGCACTGAAAGCTCTCTCCTCCACATCATGAGTAGATACGCCCCTTACTGCTGATTGGCTACAAGTTTGTTTTGCTAGTCGGCCCGAATCAGTTTTCTAAAAAGTTTTTGAAAAAGTATTTTTAAAGACTCTTTTCAAAATAGTCTTTTTTTTTAATTGTTTTGTTTGATGTTTTTTACTGATTCAGTAAAAAGGAATGGCTTCAGTAAAAAGAAAAGAGCTATTTGTTAAGAATCAAACTATATTGGTTGCGATGTTTATTTAAAGTGAGTATGGTCAGCAAGGACAATGCATTAGACAAATGTGTTGTCTATTTATTGTCGCGTCTTATTTCGCAACACCCAGTCTTTTCCTATTTGATTTGTTCCTTCAGTGCCAACCCAAGGTTATGGGTTTGATTCTCAAGGAATGCGTGAACTGATACAAATGTCTATCTTGAATGCAGTGCAAGTCACTTTGAATAAAAGCACCTGCCAAATGCGTAAATGTAAATTCAGACTGCAAGCTCACAACTCAGATAAAACATACTGATTAATGCTGGACACCAATAGCGAGGAAAACATACAGAGATTTGAACTCTGGGAAAGGGAAATTTGTTGGAGGGTTTCTTCTGTGCATGATACGCTTATAGACTTCGCAGACTCATATTTACATTAGAGATTATCACTAGCTATCACTATCAAAATATAGTAAAAACAGTTATATTGTGAAATATTATTGTATTTTAAAATATTATTGTAATTCAAAATAACTATTTTCTATTTTAATATAATTTAAAATGCAATTTATTCCTGTGGTGCAAAAGTGAATTTTCAGCATCATTACTCCAGTCTTCAGTCTCACATGATCCTTCAGAAATCCCCACCAGTGTGCAGCATCCACTTGGATGATGCGACGGTAGCCACAGGACAATGGCGCCAGTGCGCTCACCACACACCAGCTACAGGTGGAGAGGAGAGAGAGTCATATCCAATCAAGTGTTTGGGGATTATTAGGAGGCCATGATTGACAAAGGCCAGGGGGGCAGTTTTGGCCAGGACACCGGGGTTACACCCCTACTCTTTACAAGAAGTGCCATGGGATTTTTAATGACCACAGAGAGTCAGGACCTCGGTTTAACGTCTCATCCGAAAGATGGTGCTTTTTGACAGTATAGTGCCCCCGTCACTATAATGGGGCAATAGGATACACGCAGACCACAGGGTGAGCACCCCCTGCTGGCCTTACTAACACCTCTTCCAACAGCAACCTAGTTTTCCCAGGAGGTCTCCCATCCAGGTACAACCCTGTTTAGCTTCAGTGGGCAACCAGTCTTGGGGTGCAGGGTGATATGTCTGTGGCAATATCTTCCCTCTGGTTCATGGCAAAAACACTTGAGGGAGTGGTTTTAAATTCCCAGGCAACTTTTTCCCTCTCACAGAAGTATCTGCTAGATAGCAATCAGTCAGGCTTCAAAAGCGGACATTTAATGGAGGCCACCTTGCTATCCGTCACAGAGGCCTCGCGGCTGGCCAGAGCTGCTCTGGATCATCCGTCCTCATTCCGCTAGACATGTCTGCAGCCCGAGACATTATAAATCACCAGATCGTCTTGTGGATCCTCTTGGCACTATAATGACACTCCGATGGTTTGGTTCTCACGTAACAGGTAGATCTTTCAGGGTATTTTGGTGAGAAAGGGTTTCTACTGTAAGTTACGTAATCATCTAACTGTCAAGATTCAGTGATTGGCTTTCTCCTGCTTTAAAATCCTCCACAAATTGGCCCCATTATACACTGTAACCAAGTCAAATGATGGATGAGTCAAAATTAATATTTTGAGGTTATACCACAAATGATATTCATTCAGCCTGGTCAAACTTTTTATACATAAATATTCGTACATGATATTTACAGCAGGTACAAAAGGTATAGGTTCATATATATATATATATATATATATATATATATATATATATATATATAAGCTACTAAAAGATTCCTCAAAAATGGCAAAAAGCAGTAATTTCAGAATGAAGTGTTATTATTTCAAATTAAATGCACAAGCCATCTGAGTTTAATAAATCCATGGCAAATTCTTAATAAGGATTCGTAAACACTTCTTCAGATTACAATGGCTGATTTGAGCTTAACTTGTACCGAATCCATAATATCCTTTTAACTCAGATCAGTTAATGCATTAATGCATATTAACATTGCACGCTCCATATACATACTTAACTCATTTTGTAGATTTTTGAGCAGTTTTGCAACTTTCTATTGCAACACTTCTCATATCACTGTCTGCAAATGATGAATCATCTTCACTGAAGTCTTTCCTCATTTGTAATTTTCTGCTAAATGAGCAAATGTAAGGACGTCTTCTCAGGATGAATCAGATTTGTTGTAACATTTTCTTTTAATTTAGCTTTGGACAAAAGCATCTGCTAAATGAAAAAAAGTAAGTGTATTGCTTATCTAATTACAACAAGTAATTAGACTTTATGAATGAGCAGAACTTTGCAAAGGATAAGAAATCTGAAGTAATTATATAATCGAATTGCTGTTATATTATGCACAGAGGCGTGTCAATACATACAGATTCACTCTACAGACACTCTTAATTTAATATTCACAGAGGAAAATAAAAACCACAAGAGTGTGGCGCTTTCCTCTGGCCTCTGTGAATAAGAGATCACACTGTGATTTGTGAATGCTAGCGCTCTTTAGCACTCAGCGGGACCCAGAATGTGTGTCTTCCTCTGGGCTCAGATCACATCCTGCTCTGTGCTGCTAATCTTTAACTGGCAAACTCAGATTTGAGAATGTCTGCTGGATCTGAGGTCTCCACAGACAGTCAGGGCCAGTTCACTTCAGGATTAGGGCTCGCACGAGCCCGTACTGCTCAGTCTCACTACAGCCTGCCGTCCAGAGAGTTGTGTTGCTCCTGAAAGCACCGTCATACATTCAGACAGTTTGCAGGATATATGGACTGGAGTAAATGTTAGTCAACGAACAGCACCAAGAGGGCTTGGTTACAGTTTATTTTACTGTTCAGTGTATATATTTTAGCCGCCATAAAAGTTACACGCTTGTCACAAATAGATGCTCACAAACAGAAGTCACATTCACCTGAGGATGTAACTATAGCAACACTGCTTAAGCTCTTTCCGTTAGGATTTGTAAAATACAGTAAATCGATATACATAAGTGTCATTTAATTTTATTTTAGTTTTACAGATGTATCACAAATCCACTATAGTATGATAATATTAAGATTTTTTTCTCTAAAGAAATTAATACTTTTTTGTTCGGCAAGGATGCATTAAATTGATTAAAAGTGATCTTTTTAATGTTACAAAAAAATTATTTTTCAAATAAATGCTGTTCTTTCAATCTTTTTATTCATGAAAAAAAAAAAATCACAATTTCCACAAAAATACCAAGCAGCAAAACTGTTTTCAAAATGTATAATAATAATAATAAATGTTTATTGAGCAGCAAATCAACAATGATTTCTGAAGGATCATGTGACACTGAAGAGTCTGAAAATTCAGATTTTTCATCACCGGAATAAATTACATTTTAAAATATATCAAAACAGAAAACAGTTGTTTTAAATTAGAATAATATTTCACAATATTGCTGTATTTTAGTTTTTTTCTTCTTGATTATTTTAGGGAATCAAAATATGACTCTGTTTGCATGAGAGGGATGACAACAGGTTTCTTATTTAACAGTACCTTTGTCCGTCATAATGTGATTAGTTAAGCTTATCAGCTGTTGATTAATTAATTTCTCCGCAAATGTGTTCAGTAATCAATTTGGTCATTTTAAATTACATGTTAAATTGATGCAAACATAAATGCATTAAAATACAGTAAACAGTTTGCAACCCATTTTACTTACATAATGTGACACTGAGTAAAAAGGAATATTCAGCAAAAAAAACGAAAACATGATTGGCAGGACATTTTGTGTATTGATTGAATTTTATGACAGATACATTGAAAACAAAAATTGGTGTAGAATTAATTTTAGTCAGAAATTGCTAGGAAATGTCACAAATAATTACAAGGAAATGGCAAGTTGGCATTGAAATAAGCATGACATTTTAAAGTAGAAAAACTGAAATGGTATTTTCTTATAAAATACACTCCAATAATCTTTGTTTTATTTACAATTTTGAGAAATTATTTTTTACAGTATAATTGACTTCTGGGCTCTTCACATACTGCGGGCATTTTCTGATCCAGCTGAACCTCCAAATAGCAACTCATTTTAAAGGCTGGTTATGAAAATGAACCTCTGAACAGAAGCAACATCGAAGGGAAATTCACAGCATGAGTATATGTCTCTGTCCAACTCTCTCTAAGTCTCTCTCTCTCTGATCATGTCTTCTTACCGTTTAGGCCACTGGAGAGGCGGGTTCTTCTAATGTGTTTGTTTTTTTACAGGAATAAGCCGTCAGCCCAATCTGCTTGCTCATTACACAGTTGGAGTGTTCAGTCGTGTTTTTTTGTTCAGACTGCAGACTGTTAGTCACTGTTGACATCAGACTGCGTTCTGAAATCATGACGTGATTTCCTGTCTTGTGAAATACAGATGCTTTATGCTCGAAAAATGGTAGGAAAAATTTAATTATACCATTTGTGACCGAGAACAACAATTTTGCATTTGACAGCAATTTAAAGACATTGAAAATGTTAGCTGGACATTTCCAGGAAATTCTGACTTCACTCACTTAATATTCACAGCTGTAATGGCCATATTTGTCAAACATTTCAACATCTATCATTTTAGTCTGACAGTAAGAGCAATGCAAGTGAAGTTTCCTGAAGTAGCCAAACTCAATTAAGGTGCTTTGACCTCACTTCATCTTCACCTTATTGTCATTAACATCTGAAGCATGTTCTGGAGGAAAAGATAATTAATAAGACATTAAAGGGGTCATATGATGCTTTTTAAAAGATCATTATTTTGTGTATTTGGTGTAACAGAATATGTTGACATGCTTTAATGTTCAAAAAACACATTATTTTTCAAATACTGTACATTATTGTAGGTCCTCTATGCCCCGCCTCTCTCAAACGCTTCGTTTTCTACAAAGTCCCTCCTTCCGACAAGCGCAGTCTGCTCTGATTGGCCAGCTGACCCAGTGCATTGTGATTGGCCGAACACCGCAAGCACTCGTCGGAAATGTAACGTCCCTTACCATAATTGCGAGCTTCATCTTTCAAAATAAATGTAAAGACAGAGCCCGAAAGGGGAACAGAGTCCCGTGACAGACACAGTGATGAAGCTGGTATGTGTTTGCAGTACACAAGCCACGGTTAAGACAGCTGACTCCACTTTGATGTGACCCCCTCTCTCTCTCTCTCTCTCTCTCTCTCTCTCTCTCTCTCTCTCTCTCGCTTGCTTGTTAGCTCGCTCTCTCTCTCTCTCGTGCTCTCTCACTCTTGCTCTCTCTCGCGCTCTCTCGCTCGCACACACACACACACACACATTTGGGTGGCATTATGCAAATATTTCCACATAGTGAGGTAGATATGTGGGGGCGTGTTAGAACGAGCCGTTTTAGGGGGGTGTGGTAGAGTCTTAACTTTGATAAAGAATATCTCTTTGGTTTTGAGACTTTAGTCTTTGAAACTTCAGGGATCTTATCTATGCACAATCAGCTTGTAACACTCCAAAGAGAAAGGAAAACTTGAAATCGCATCATATGACCCCTTTAAAGGAATATTCAACTCATTTCTCTCTAACAGAGATATAACACGGCTTGGAGAAATTAAGCTCTTAATAAATCATATGAGCAACTCATTCAAGGTTTGTCTTTCGATTGCTTGGGTGTTTTCACAAATATTTAGGTTTCAAAATTATATTTAATATATTATATTATATTATATTATATTATAATAATTTATTCAATGCCAAGTGAATTACTAAAATAAAAAGAAATTAAAGAAATAGATTTAAAATAGAAATATTAATATATATATATATATATAAATATATATAAATTTAAATAAACTAATAGAAATTACAAAAGCAGATAACAAAATTACTAATACTTTAGAAATTAGAAAAGTACTGAAATCAAGAACATTTTATTTCAAAACACAAATTGCAAAAACTAAAATAAAAATAATGAAAATAATGAAAGCTAAATAGAAATATAAAAAACTAATAAAATGACAAAAGCACAAAGCAAAATTACTAAAACTAAAATGAAAACCGAAAATATAAACATAAAGGCTTATTCAGAATATTAATACACACTACAATACTAAATAATACTAAAATGCTGTTTCTGACTATGTACTATGTGACTATGTGTTTTAAAATGATTTAAACATTTTAATTTTATTTATTGTTGTGTCATATTGAGACATGTTGCACTTGATTCAAGTTTCACCTGTATCCGGTTTCAACTGGAAATACATTAACACGGGGCAGAAGACTGTTCTTGTCAAGCAATTTCATGGCATCTTTATGGTTAGATCTGGATATAGTTTTCAGTCATATTTTTTAAATGCAGTACAGGCAAAGCTTTCCGCTCTCACCAGCTGTGCGCTTCACTCTGCTGAAGCCCAACTCATTTTCCTCCCACCTCACATAGACACAGGATGAAGTCGAGCAGAAACTACAAGACTGAGGATCAGCAGAGGGTCTGTAGAGGTCCAGAACACTGGGCTCTTGTCTCCTCTCTGTGGCCTTGTATTTACCGCTCTGACAACTTTTCTATTTAGCTTCTTTTTTTTTTTTTTACATATGCACTCTTATTTTCAAGGATTCCTCAATGTTGGGGTCACTGCGGCAGCTGCTGGCATGTGTTTATGTTTAGTGACCGGTTGTGTGATTTCAGCTGGAATAAACTCTGTCTGACACCGTGGCCGGTCCTGGTTCAAAGGCTTAAGGAAACGTGTGTGTGTGTATGTGGATCCAGAGGGATGTGCTAAAGCACTGATTAGTCTCTTGTGCTCGTGCTGTTGTCTTTACCTGCTGGCATCTGCCAAGTCCGTTCACCCACACGCTTGTTCATTGACCTTAAAAAGTCAAGCTCACACTCAATTGTCCATTTCTTCTGCCAGACTGGAGATAATGAAGGTGCCCTCGCCTGGACCTAATATACGCCTTGTATCAGTGGAATTTAAGGATGATGTGAGTAATTATTTTGATGTTAAAAAGCTTTCTCTAACTTAGTTTAATGTGAAAATGCTGTAAGTAAGCTATAGGCTTGATTAAGTGTAGCATTGTTGCTCTGTTGTGCTTTTAATAAGCTTGCTCTGTTACTTTGACCTTTGATCTGTCAGTTTCTGGCTTAGCCAATGATGTGATTTTTATGGAAACTTGCTTTCGACATGGTTTAAAAAAATAGAAAAAAGGTAATTGTGACTTTTTATCTCACAAATGTGACTTTTTTCTTGCAATTCAAAATGTTTATATCACAATTTTGCAATTCTAAGATAAAACGGAATTGTCAGATGTAAACAGAATTGCGAGATAAATTTGCAATTGCAAGAAAAAAGTCAGAATTGTGAGATTAGATCACGTTTCTTAATTTTTTTTCATTACTTGACAAAAAAAAAAAAAGGTGAGATGTAAACCTTGGAATTGTGAGAGAGTGAGAATTCTGAGCTTATATCTCGCAATTCTGAGAAAAAAAGTCAGAATAGTTAGTAAAAAGTCTGAATTGTGAGATAGTCATTTTTTTATTCTGTGGCAGAAACTGACTTCCATAGCCTTTTAAAGTGGGACTACTTTTCTTAAAAATATCAAATAATTCAAATATATAAATTTTTAAAAAATATTTTCTTAAACATCAAATTTAAATAGGTTTTCCAGTGGCAAATGATAAATAATCCATAGGTCTTCCATTGGGAAATGTCTACAGTTTCTGGAAGATTCTTTTTACTATTATTATTGCTATTATTGTTGTTGTTGTTATTTTATTTTAATAAACTTTCTAAACTTTTTAATACAAAAAAGTTTATTTTATTTAAACTTTCTACTGAGTGTGTGATATATATATATATATATATATATATATAAAAACTGTTCAGACTTTCAGGTTTCCTGTAATGGATAATCTGTAATTCTCTGTAACCTTCAAATGCTTTAAACATTTTTTTAAACTATCAGACAAGGTTTTCTCAAACCGACATTCAGAATTTGTTTATTTTTGCTTTATTGTTCTCTTTATTGTTGCAGTTTTGTTGAGTAGCGCTGGTACACTTTACAAGGCCTCTCGCTATTCTCAATGCTTTTACAATAATGAGCTAGAACCTGAAGGTAACTTGATTTTGTAACATATTACATAGTCATTTTTGACTTGCACGTGTCAGTTTGTGTGATGCAGGCTCAATGGTCTATATACAGATACCCAGAACTGTTCTGCTGGCTATGTCATGCATGTCTTTTCTCATAAGCTTTGATTCATGTTGACTTCAGGTACCCCAGTGACAGCTTTTGTACCTTTTTTCAGAATCAGAATCAGAATCAGAAAGAGCTTTATTGCCAAGGTCTAGTGTGATGTGCACTAGACAGGCATTGTCGACTGTGACTGTGTGACTAGTAGGAGGTCTCACAGAAACACAGAGTTCTCAGTTGATGCAGATCTTTGGCCATTTTGGAAAAAAAAACAGCGCTTGTTCTTGCACTTGTCCTATATAAAGCAATCTTTGTCTGAGTGCTTGTCTGTCTATGTGCATAAAGTTTCATAACACTCATTTGAAAGTGACCTCTGCACTGAAGTTTCTGTACTCTTCACTGTCTCGGCCTCATGTTTCTTTGGGCTTTGATTGACAGGAGTTGTTCCTTGTGTGGTGGGCAGTTCCCTGGGGTCTGCTTTGGCCCCGAGCTTACCTTCACTGAGCTGAACCACTGTAACCACTGACAGTCTGAATCACTGACAGACTCACTGACTTAAAAAGATGAGCAACAGCAGGTCCTGGTCAAGATTTATAGAGTTAGTTTAAGGATTTTTTTCTGATCTGTGTTATTATGCTATGTCCTATTAGTATTTTTAAACATGACTGTTTCATTCATAAAGCTAATGAAGTTATTAATTGTTTTTCCTAAGGGATCTTATTGGAGTTGATATCAAGCTGTCACTTTTTAGGTAATTTTTTACCTTTTCATTTATCAACACTGAAAAAAATGGTGGTGAATCAATTTTCACTTAGACATTTCTATTACATTTCACAAATAATTACAAATAAACTCCAAGTAACACAATGAAGTAAACGCTGAAATTCATAGAAAACCTGAAATAATATTTTTTCTTTCGTTGTTTTATTTACAACTTTGAAAAACTGGAATTTTAGATGAAGCATTTTAATTATTATTATTATTATTATTTTGCATATTGTATATTGTTGTACTTTCTATTGTAGCTGTGGCATTAAATTCATTAGTGGATGAAAACTAGCCTTCTGCAAAATTCGGTACAATGCATGAAATGGAAACATTTTTTCCAAGTTTTTTTAGGTAGAATTAGCTTAAATTCTATTCAATTATAAAATTACAACTTCAGGTTTTTTAGATGAATAATAAATATTGCACACAAATTTGGCCAAAATCAAGGTTATTTGTCTTTTTATAATTTTCTAGCTCTACAAGGATTCACCTGCTATCGAATTAAGTGTAATTTTGTATTGAAGTACAAATAAAGTAAATCTCTGTCTTTCACAGTATTTGATCATATAATTGTATTTGTTTTGTCTCACAGAGTTTTCTTTTTTTTATCAGAAGCAAAAAGAAAAATCCTGTTACTGTAGTCCCTAAAGTATTATATTCAAGTGGCTGTTGCTCCATATATCCACTTTACATAATCTGTGTGCCTCTGAGAAAACTAATCAGATAAAATACAGCTATTCCAGAACTACTCTGAATACAGAGTCAAGGTTACCGCCTCAATCTCTATATGAAATATAATCTCATCATCTTCAAAATAAAATCTTTGAGGGGCAACCAGAAAAATGATGGTCAACAATGTGCAATCCAATCTCCTTTGTCCCGACCTGAGAGGCAGTGGTACATATAAAACCTAGTGAATAAACTTGATGTTTCCCAGAATTAGACTCAATTCTGCGTGGGCAGTTTGACAGGTCAGTGCATTTTTTGTTTGTTTGTTTTGTTTTGTGAGCTTTGATTCCTGTGTGTGATGACTGCAGGTGATGCATTTGGTAAAGAAACACAAAAGAACAGTTCTCATGACAGTGAAGTCAAAAGTCAGAGAGAAACAGCAGAAGAAACTCTTGAGGTTGTAGTCATTGACAGAATGACTATTATCTATCTATCTATCTATCTATCTATCTATCTATCTATCTATCTATCTATCTATCTATCTATCTATCTATCTATCTATCAAAATTAGTTTTAATTTTTATATTTTCTGTTTTAGTATTTATTTATTTACAATATGCCTATTCATTTATTTTTTATTTTAGTTTAATACATCCAGTTGAACTAAATGAAAATGAGAAATGTTGTCTTGGCAAGTATATGAAATAAAAACATTTTTAAAAAATAAATAAATATCATTTTTTAAAATATTTTATTTAATGTTGATTTTATTTCACATAACATTTTTTTATGATTTAGTTTAAATTGGTCTCAGCCAATCAAACTAATATCACAATTATGATGAACACTTAGTTTATCCCTTTAAAGGAGTAGTCCACACAAAAATGAAAATTCTGTATTATTTACTCAGCCTCATATTTACTAACCCATATGCTGTTATTTTTTCAGAAAAAAAAAATGTCAGGAAGAATTGTTATGCAGCTCATGCCAGTTGAAAGTGCAGGGACTGTCGTGCTTCAGAAAGGATGAGATGCATCACATCATGTGACTGTACCGTGAGAGCTCTGGACATATGACACACGCCTGACAGGAATAGAGCTATCATTTAATCATGGGATTAAATCTTCATGTTGAAGCACCTGGGGAAATTCAGGCACCATTAATGGCGAGTACTAAAAGACAGCAGTTGTTTGAGTCAGATCCCATGGGGAATTATAGTAATTTGCTTTGTAATAATCAGACCTGGTTAGGGATGTTTCTCTCCTAAATTTTCATTAGGTGGTGCATGAATTCTTCATAAAAGAATGAATTATGATGATTTACTCTTTGCTCAGTATATGGCTCCATTACCTGTGTAAAGTACTATGTGTTTGGTTCGTTATTGCACGGGCATTTATATAAGAGGAGAAGACGTCATGTCGTGACCGACGAATTGGGATCTCGCTTCGAGAGACCAATCTACTTCGAGTGTAACTAAACGAGCCAATACACATTGGCATTCAATTATTGCATCCAGCTGCCGCTGATCACAGCGGGAGCATAAAAAGGCAGCCGGTGCAATGCATACCAGGTTTTCGCTGAGGAGCCGAGCCGGTGACCCGGCCGCTCAGAGGTAGTACAGCAGCCGTGGCGACGGGATGTGATGTCTCCGTTCCCTCCCTCATACGCAATAGCCCTAGCGGTGTAAGTGCCATATGCCCCAGGAGCCTCTGAAATAGTTTCAGTGGGACCGCTGTCCTGCCCTTGAACAAATTCAAGCAGGTCAGCAACGACCGCGCACGTTCCTCTGTGAGGTGTGCTGTCTGTTCGACCGAATCCAACTCCATACCGAGAAAAGAGATCCTCTGCATCGGGGAGAGTTTCCTCTTTTCCCAGTTGACCCGAAGACCCAACAGGCTGAGGCGCCGGAGCACCAGGTCCCTCTGCTCACACAACTGATCTCGAGACTGTGCTAATATTAGCCAATCATCGAGATAGTTGAGGATGCGAACATCCTGCTCTCTGAGGGGAACAAGAGCCCCCTCCGCGACTTTCATGAAGACCGAAGGGCAGGACCTTGTACTGGTATGCCCGTCCTTCGAACGCAAACTGCAGAAATGGTCTGTGGCATGGAAGGATCGACACATGAAAGTATGAGTCCTTCAGGTCGATTGCTGCAAACCAATCTCGGGGAGTAGGACTGCTCCTTCGCCAGTAGGACTGCGATCTCCAAACGCAAGACAGGAGCATTGGCCACTGAACTTGGGGGGACGCCGGGCGAACTGAATTGCATAGCTGAGGCTGATGGTCCGCAGAAACCAGCGAGACGGGCTGGGTAGCACTAGCCAGGCACCCAGATACCATGCAAGCGGGACCAACGGAACCACCGCCGTACACGCAGTGGGGCAGCGAGGTGGAACGCAGGGACCCAACTCGGGAGGCTTGTGAACGGATCGGAGAGGTCTCTGAGTGTCTTTTAATAGAACTTTCAAATGTATCTAGTATGATAAAACAGCGCTGCTTTTATTCCACATACGCACGACCGGAAGGAGCGGAAGCGGTGGACTGTAGCATAATAAAATCTCAGCTGCTTTCGCGGTGTGTGTCACGCTCGTTCAGCGGCCTCGTTTTGCTTCGGCGGCTTTCAGTCTCACCCTGCTTCATTCTACTACGTTAATAAATCATTAGCTCATCCATGAACATGATTTCTGACCGAGTCCTGTCGGATTGCATCAGCTGTGGGGATGAAAACGACAACTCCCATGATTCCACACTCATTCCACATAGTCGTCAAACTATGCCTTTGTCTATTTCTTTATTTTGAATACGCGCCCTCTAGTGGCGAAAATTACATATTATGCCTTTAAGTCAATTATTTCCTTGCATTTCCATTGCATCATACTCAATGGACTCCTTTTAGCCCATTCGTTGTCCATAATCACTAGGTTTATATTTGAAACAAGATTTTTTTTTTCTTTTGAAAGCTTCAGAACTACATATGGCTCTCTAACTGCTTGTAAAGGAAGACGCCGCTCTGTAGATTGTCATTTAAGTGATTGAACCCAAAGCATTGTGTTGCTGCTGTCAGGGTGTGACAGTACTGAAAACATGCCAAATACAGATTATACCAGGCTATCATTTTATCAGTCATTATGATTGATTAAACACCTCCAGTGGCTTTGATATGACATCTGGAGAGGCTATTTTGCATACATGCCACACAGTGTAGCACTTGTTTTGACCTCATTATGATTAGCACAAATTTTGAATGAATTAAAGGAATAATTCACCCAAAAATGATAATTGCTGAAAATGTACTCCCATTCAGGCCATCCAAGATGTAGATGAGTTTGTTTCTTCATCTGTACAGATCTGGAAAAAATTAGTATCACATCATTTGCTCACCAATGCATCCTTTGCAGTTAATGGGTGTTGTCAAACAGTCTGAATCAGGAGAAAAATATGCATTAAGCACCTTTTACAAGCAAAAATAGCCCAAAACAGTTCTCAACAAATATGTGGGTGGATTTGGATGTGAGAGGACAACAGGGGATAAACCTTTTCACTGAAAGAAGCATTATTATGGATTATGGACTCCATAATAATGGGATGTCATTTTAAAGTTAAAATGCCTTAATGATGGATTTGTTTCTGGGAAACACAGTTTTTCACTTCACAAAACGTTAACTGATAGACAGGAGTCAGTGGGATTACTTGTGGAATATTGTGATGTTTTTATCAGCTGTTTGGAGTCTCATTCTGACAGCACCCGTTCACTGCAGATGATCCATTGAGGAGCAAGTGATGTAATTCTAAATTTCTTCAAATCTGTTCCAATAAAGAAACAAACTCTTGCCTGGGGGTGAATACATTTTAAGTAAGGTTTAATTTTTGGGTGAACTCTTCCTTTAAGCTAGAATTTGACAACAAGCAGAGAAATCTGATAGATTCAACATTTTATTTAAAGGGGTCATATGATGCGATTTCAAGTTTTCCTTTCTCTTTGGAGTGTTACAAGCTCTTGGTGCATAAAGAAGATCTGTAAGGTTTGCAAAGACTAAAGTCTCAAATCCAAAGAAATATTCTTTATAAAAGTTAAGAGTCAGACACGCCTACCTAAAACTGCTCGTTCTAACACGCCCCCACATATCTACATCAATATGTGGAAATATTAGCATAATGCCGCCCAAATGTGCACGCAAAGAAAGAAGGCGTGGTTTCAGGAACGCAGTAGTGTTGATGCAGCCATGTCAGGGAGACACTGTGTGATTCAGTGCCAAAGCAAAAGCACTTTATTTGGCCTTCCGGAAGCAGATGCAATTAGGAATCATTGGTATCAAATGACCCCTTTAAAGCTCTGGCCCAAAACAGCACATAGTACTAGTATTTATTTTAGATTAATTGAATTACATTTTAAATTAAATTAGAAAATGCTTGAATAAATTACAAAAAAGGGGCGGGACAGTCTATGTGAGAAACAGACTGACACTTAATAGTACATTTGTATCTTCTGTTGGAATTTAAAACAATATTTTAAAACTCTACTTGTTGCCTGAAAATTGATTAATCCATAATTTTTTTTAACAAAACCCACAGCTACAGTTAATGACAAGCAAGGTTACTCATTTCAGTTACTCATTTTTATATGTTTTAATGGCTGTGATTGTCTCCAGGCCAGTATTCATAATAGTGAATAAAAGTTAGGTATTTGTGCTTTTGTTCGCCGCGCATTACAATGAGACAGTCTTCACTAATGTCTTTTTTAGTGTTTTATAATTAGTCATTTATAGGGGTGACTGGGACTTGTGTTTTTTATTCCAGAGAATATTCCTAAAAGTTATTATAACCTAGGAGTCTTTTTAAAAATGTTCACTGTTATTGCCCAGGAAAAAAATAAAATAAAATCTATTCATGACATTGTTGTCAAAGCATGTTATTATTGCAGTAAGGCTTTTTTAAAAGTTAAAACTGCTGTCTAAAGTGAAACATAAAGCCATCTTTCACAACAAGTCTGCTTTTAAAATCTATTATGCAATTCGGTTTAATTACTTTTCATCAATATTTGAGCAGTAAAACATTTGATACAATTCATGCGACAGCAGCCTGATCCATCCTAACGTTTATGAAAAATAACTTGGTCCTGAGAGCATGTTCAGCCTTTCTGTTAAAACCAGCCTTAATCTTGCTACTGTGTATGAACAAAGGAGCGCTGATACGTCAGAGTTTCACAAATAACAGTCTTTATTAATCCACAGAAAGACTCACAGGTAGGAACACACACATAGCACGGGGAATTGACGTTTAACACCTGACAGGAAACAAGGGGCAGAACACACTTTAAATACTGAACTAAACGAGGAACTCAACGAGACACACCTGAAATCAATGAACACAATCAACACGAGGGAGAAACTGGGTCACGGGGAGCAAAACACAACAAAACAGGGCTGACAGTATGCTAGAGTGGTTTGTGCGTACTTTTTTATTTATTTATTTTTACCTGAACTGTAACAAATGTGAATAATGATATTAGAACTTTCATTTGAAGGGCAGGATTATTCAAATTTTTGACAGAGTTGAACTACTGTATGTGTTTGACTCAAAACTGAGTTGTAGCCACTGTGACAACTAGTAGGGTCTCCTACAGTGATTTGCATTAAAAATACAATGTTTCTTAAGTATCAGAGATAACATTGAAAATCTGCCAAAGAAGCAAATATTATATCTTCACTGTGCATCTGAGGCGTAGCAATTTAACTTGTTATTATGTAGGATTTACAAAGTCATTTTGTGGAGTTGCACATTGCAGAATGTGCAATCCTGTGTATTATTTGTGAGGATTATGACAAGTCTATGTTTAGTACCTTCTTTGAAAGACCATGTTTGTACTTCTGCATGGCAATCAGACAGGGATTGGCCCTCAGGAGATCCATTGCTCTCTTCCTCTTTTACTTTCTCCCTCTCCTTCTTTTGCTCTTCATCTCTTTTTGCTTAATTTATACCCAGTGCTGCTCTTTCATCTGCCATCTCAGTTATGAATGTTTTATGCGTAAGTGAGATGGAGGAACTCCGAGAGACAGTAAACAGCAGGTTGTTGACAATGTGAGAGAAGATGAGACTATTTTGCACTTTCAGAAATCAGTTTAGATCCCCCTGTTTAATTTCCCCCAGAAACTCAGTAGTATCGTCTTTCACAGAATGCAAAAACTATCTGCTAAAACAAGAAAGGCATCATGGTTGGAACGGTACATGTCATGAAACAGCAGCAGGACATATGGTTACGTTGGCGCTAAGGGAAAATTCGATTTTTTTTATTTATTAATTATTAAAAATAATGTAACTAAAACATATTTAGAAGGAGACCTTTGTCACTAACATGGAGACTTTGATCTATTCTTTCACTCTTTCACTTATTTTGAAACTGCTGATTTATTTACAAGCCTTTTGCATTAAAAAAGTATGACATATGCGGTTATTTTGAGTCACTTTGACCTAGAAACACATTTTAAATTTTACGCAATAAAAAAGTCTTAGCATCCCAATGATCTAAATATGTATTAGCTGTCAAACTGTTGATATTAGGAAAACTCTCTCTAAAGATTGCAATTTTAGATGGTTACAAACTATAGGTAATATTATAGAATAATATAATTTTTTTAGTGATGGTACTTAAAGGGGGTCATGAAATGGAGAATCAAAATCATCTTAATATTTAGACATATAAGTGGTTGCTCTACAATAAAAACAAATTGCATGTTTCAAAACTAATTCCCCAGTTTCAAATATGAATTATTGTTTTCTACCCTTCTGAAATGCTTGGATTTGAATTTGGGAGAATTGTGACATGACAATTCTCCTCGACATGTCACTTTGACCTAGAAACACGTTTTCAATTTTACGCAATAAAAAAGTCTTAACATCCCAATGATCTAAATATGTATTAGCTGTCAAACTGTTGATATTAGGAAAACTCTCTCTAAAGATTGCAATTTTAGATGGTTACATTAAGACATAAACTAAAAGTTACAATAAAAAACAACAAATATAAAATATATAAAACAAAAAATATAGAATATTGTAGCGAATCAGCTCATGGGGAAATATGAATAATTAACCATAACTAATTATGATTAATTATGTCTAAGAGCGATACTGCTGTTTGGTGAAGAAAGACCTTTTTTGGTGCAAAAAAAATCTTTATAAACTAACCTCGAGAAACATAATATAAAAATCTGTAACTGCTTTTAATGAGCACCATGACCTGTGATCGGAGTAATACAGTACAGGGGCGTAGCCATCATTTCAGAAGTGAGGGGGGACAGAAATGTTATATATATATATAAAACATTACAATATAACATTTGCTTCGAGTATGAATGGAACATACACTGCACAGAGTGTTTAGCGCTCCATGATGTTCATCTTGCCTTATTCTGGGTCCGAATAAAACATCAGATCATGCACAGATTATCCTGTCTCTTTGAATTTAAATCTATATTTATTCACACCGGCTCTTGAAAACCTCTATGCGAACACACTTGCCCGAAAAAGTGCGGGGGATGAAATTTACGTGATATTAAATGTGGGGGGGGGGACACGTCCCCCGCGTCCCCCACGTAATCTATGCCCCTGATACAGTATGTAAGGTATCATGTAGACGTTCTTTGTCACTGCTGTTTATACATTAGTGAATCAAGCCAGTGACTAAATGATCAACTTCACACTGTTCCTGTTAGTTAGTGTGAAAACCATCTGTTAAACACTGCATTATCGCCAAAACTCCTGTTATAACCAATGACCGTTTACACTGCTC
Organism: Sinocyclocheilus grahami; assembly: GCF_001515645.1. NCBI lineage: Eukaryota > Metazoa > Chordata > Actinopteri > Cypriniformes > Cyprinidae > Sinocyclocheilus > Sinocyclocheilus grahami. Next base: position 1,740,927 of record NW_015505256.1, on the reverse strand, counting down.
AACAAGTCTCTTATTTACATTGTGTTTTCACTCAGTATTTTCTGAAGTATTCATGCGATTGTAGAAATCATTTTGCAATAAGGAGATCATTATATTGTGTGCTCATGGACATGGCTGCAGTGCAGCGCTGCGACCTTTGATGCAATGGGAGCAGTTCTAAATATAATGCTATAATCAACACTTTTCACAATTAGTTCAGCTGTTATAGTAAAAATGCAGGAAAGTTTTCTCAAGAGTTCCATATATAATGGTAATTTCATATGCAAAGATGTTAGCCAATCACAGCAGTGGGCATTTACATTGAAGTCTCACAGCAGACACGCCCCTTCCAACAGAGCGTTCAAATCAGAGGGCTAAATTCAGGGAGGAAAATGACCATTAATATCTAACTTGTGACCGTTTTTGATGAAAAAAGACTATAAGTGCACCTCAGGAAACAAAATAACTAAAAAAACACTTTCATGACCCCTTTGAAATCGCAATCTGCTTAATTTTTCTAGCTAACTATCTTCAAGCTGTGGACACTGAATACCTTTCCCGAGGAAATTATAATATTAGGTGACAAATTGACATCTTTGATGTCTTCCTGCATCTGAAACACTGATTACATGAGATATGATGCATTTCAGCTGCACTGTGTGTTTCAACAAACCCTCTGATGTTGATATTTATTTTTCTTGCTGTAAGTTGTAGTGAAGTGGCGGGCTGATGGGGGAGAGAGTGTTATACAGTGCTGCTGTTTGAATCAACTAGGCAGCTACAGCGATTTGTCACACCATATTAAAGAGCACCAAAACAACATTTATTGTTTGATTTTCCTTTGACCTTAATAGTTTGTGTGCCCCATTTCAGCATGGATTGTTTTATGAACCTGTTACAATCTAATCAGGCTTTCCAAAGAGGCTGTTACTGAAGGATGGAGCAGCACAAACTATGAACAAATGAACAAATGTTGTTTTACATGTGAAGACTATGTTTACATGGAATCCTTACAGTCGAATTCATAGACAGGGTAGAAAATGGCAACGTAGAACTAAATTACAACTGTAAAGCACTATTCAGACTAGATTACCTGTAGCTTTCTAAAATAAAATTAATTAATAAATTAAATGAAATTAAAAATTACAAAATTATTCAAATATGGCTATCTATCCATCCATCCATCCATGGGTAAAAGTGGGGCTCAGTTGTTTTAGCGCCATCAACTAACAGCATACTAAACAACAGGGTTTATGTAAATAAATAATCTACAACCTGCTTATTTTCCAAACTTCTCTGAACAAACGCCTGTCACAGTCTGACACTTCTTTATTCCTCTAAACAATTGATGTGTCAGGAAAGTTTTATTTGAGAAGCAATGACTAAGGCAAGAAGTCAAGTGATCTTGACATGCGAAGCTGCTGCCGTGCGCTGTTGTGAACATGAACGCGTGATCTTTGTTCACCTGTATTGCTCTTCCATTCCAGCAGCCTGCCAGCAGTGACGGGTGACAACAGGCTTCAAGTCCTCAAACATATTGATGATGCTAGATATTTTGAGTTTGACACTTCTGATATCTAAAGCTGTTCGGGTTCATGACTCTATAGACTTTATAGAAGACAAACTAGATTTCAAAATAGAAATACCAGTGCTTTCAAAGCAGTAAAAGAATGTTAGGTTTTTTTTCTGTAATTTTTTTTTTGTTGAAAATTTACTTCATATTCCACAGTTGCAATATTATTTCTCATAATTTCAACTTTATATTTCACAATGAAATTTTACACTTTCATTCAAATGTTTAGGATCAGTAAGATATTTGTAGTATTTTTGAAAGAAGTCTCTTATCCTTCCCAAATCTGTTTTTTTGTTGTATTTTTTTTTTTTACAAAAATACAAAAAATACTGTAATATTGTGAAATATTTTTACAATTTAAAATGCCTTTTTTCTATTTGAGTTAATTTAAAATACAAATTATTATTATTATAATTTGTTATTTATTATTGTGATGGCAAAGCTGAATTTTCAGCAGTCATTACTCCAGTTGTTACGGGGCTGACGAGACGTGAGACGTGCGGATCCACATGCAAAGCTTTTATTAGGAGAAGACAGAGACGTGGTCATAAAACAGGCATAGGTCGGATAATGGCAGACAGGTATAAGGTGGGCAAGACAAGAATAATCCTAGGGCTTGCGTAGGTCGATGAACGGCAAACAGAATCAGAAGGGACAAGACTAAAGGGAGAAATCCAGGAAACCAGGCGAAGATCAGGAACCGAGAAAAAGGCTAAGGCTAAGGCTAAGGCTAAGGCTAAGGCTAAGGCTAAGGCTAAGGCTAAGGCTAAAATGAGGGCTCTGTAGTGTAGCTATCTAGAATGATAGGAGCTAAACAATACTCAGCCGAGGGAAGGGATCAGAGTGAGTGTTAAATAGTGAGGGAGTGATATGAAACAGCTGGGTGCAATCAGTGTTAACAGCTGTGTGCAATCCGTGCTGAGTGCAATCAGTACAATGAATGATGGGATATGTAGTCCGGGGTGATGCGCAACAGTGTGTAGTGCGAGAGTCAATGAAATTGGAAAGGGTGACCACTGATGGCTAGCAGATGGAAGTTCATGGACCGGATTCGTGACACCAGTGATCTGTGTCACGTCGTGATCCATCAGAAATCAATTTAATATGCTAAATTGGTAAAAAATTTCTTATTGATGTTGAAGACCATGATACATTTTAAGTTCAAATTTTAACTTGTGATTTTAATGTGTTTTCGCTAAATAAAAGTATTAATTTCTTTCTTATTTTTAATGAATGCCTCCAAACTTTTGACAGTAGTATATATTTGTTTATTTGTTTAATTTAATCAGGGACATTGCACATTAATAATACATAACAATATGTCAGATGTGCCAGATGTAGCCAAATTTGCTCATTTTCATCCATAGGCCCTTCGGCAGATTGATGTTTAAAGACAGAATTATCTGTTTTTTAATCAGTACAGTCCAGCCTTTCAAGCACTGTAATAAAAAAAAAAAACATTGGTTGACATGCTGAAAACTGGGATCATCATCTCTCTGTTGCTGAATGGTGTGGTTATTAGCGTGATGTATTTGTTTGTGCTGTCATCAAGTAACAGTGCATAAAACTCTGATACTGTTGTCATGCTGCTATAATCTCAAACCCATTTCCATGGCAAAGGGCAACAATTATGAATCCCTTGTGATGAGTATGTCTTTACTGTGCCCTAAGAGATTGCTTTGTTTGTAATAACAGTTTCGCAGACGTGAATCTTAACACTTAACCGCGGGTCAGGGAGTATTTAGTCACCACAGCTTCTCTAACTGTTCTAATGTTTCCTCGCAGGGCCAATTAATCCAGAAAAACTTCTGAAGGGCTCTTTGTAGACTTGACCTTCTCCTCATGATGTCATCGGGATCCGCCTCCTCTTCATGTCATTGTGGAGCACTCATTTATATTACGCTAATGAACGAGGGCTGCGGAGGCTCATTTATGCTGTTAAAATTCAACTTCAGAATATTGTAAGTGGTAAATACCTTCTAAATTCACTTTCTAAAACACATTTAGTGCCGTCAAGGACAGTGTCTGCTCTAGCCTGGCGATTATCTCATTAGGCTGACACCAAGCTTGTGCTGTTTTTGGTGATAAAGTGGAATTATAGACTGTTAAGTGACCGTTGTGAAGCCATAAAGGGAATGCAAATGCTGCTTTTATTTGCTTTGTCCTCATTAATGATTAGCTTTTTAGTAGTGTTTTTTAAAGCAGTCATCACTATTACGGTTGCTTGTGCTTACACTCTATCTTTTTGATTGTGACGTGGACATGAATGAACCTCAGTTGTATGGCTTATTGAGTAGAGGTGTGTGATTAGTTTTCTAAGTGATTGGACTTGTAGCCTAATTTCTGATAAAACAGGCAAGAAATCCAATAGATTTACATTGAAGGAGGGATCCAAGCCATATCTAGAGACGAGAATATCATGGACTTTAAAATGGCCTGTTTGAATAGTGCCACATAACCGCCCAAAAAACCCCAGCAACAACCTACAACACCTTAGTAACCATCTAGAACATCTTAAAGCTCAAAGTATACTTTGTTTTTATACGTGTACACTAGCATACGTCTACACCTTAGCATTCATGTTGAACTAATAAACAACAACCTAGAACACTCTAGCAACCACTCTGAAAACCCTAGCAAACAGAACACTTTAGCAACAACTCTGAACACCTTAGCAACCAGAATGCTCTAGCAACCACTCAGAGCACCTTAGGAATTGTCCAAAACACCTTAACATCCACTTAGGAAAACCTGAGGAACAGTGCTGGGTAGATTACTTACAAACTGTAGCCTGTTAATGATTACAAATTACATGATGAAAATTGTATTCAGTTATGTAAAATAGGACTACTTTTGGATTACTTTCAGATTACTTTTGACCTAACTTTAAATGGGATTATTTCCTCAGAGAACATGCGTTGTGATGTTAAATTATTGAAATGTTAGGCTGTTTAAATCTCAGGAGGACTTGCAATACTTGTAAATTTACTTGTAAAGTAACTGTAATCTAATTGTGAGCATTACAATCCAATTACAAGTACTACATTTTTGGAATTTATGTAATACAGATTACATGTAATCAGTTACTACTCAGCTACACTTAGGAATCATCTAGAACACTCTAGCAGCCACTCTCAACATCCTAATAACCACACAGCAATGCATCAGCAACCTCCGGAACACCTTAGTAACCACTTAGAACACCCTGATTCCACCTGGAACACCTTAGCATTCATCTAGAATACCATAGGAACCATTCAGAACACCATAGCAACCACTCAGAAAACCTTAGCAACTACAGTATAATACACTAGTAACCACTCTGAACACCTTAGCGATCAGAACACTCTAGTGACCACTTAGAACACATTAGCAACCACCCAGAACACCTTAACAACCACTTAGAGCAGTCTAAAAACCATCCATAACACCTTAGCAACCACCTAGAACATTTTTGTAACCACATAGCAATGCCTTGGGAACCACCTAAAACATGTCTAGCATTGTGACAGTAACTATGTTTCAGAGAATTGTAAAAGCCTCATGTTGCCATACTGTTGTTGACAGAAGGTTTAGAATTGGAATGTTGCTGTGTTTTATTGTTTAATAAAACCAAATGTTTGACACTTAACGCATTCCCAGCCATAACTAGAGTGAGAAAGAGGAAAGCTGTATATACTAAAAGTGAAATTTGAACAGGTAATGGGGTCTTTCCATTGAGCTTTTCATGTTGTTGCTCTTCAGTAAGCTCTGGGATATCACGACACAGACTCCTACCCCTCAGATCTGTGTGGAAGAAGAAAGACAAAGGGTGGGTTTCACAGGCCTGGAGAAAAGAGATGTCAGTATTCCTGGGACTCCTGATCCACTGCTGCAAAGCTCTTTCACCGTGAGTGTTACACAAATGGCAGTTGCAGAAATAGAAACGATAACGCTTTTAATGAGAAAACAGGTCCATTGCGTCATCTGCTTTTTGTGATTTTATCAGGTCACAGATAAAATCAATGAACATTGTTAGCAACCATTGCATCCAGTGAAGTTCATTGAGAAATGTATGGATGCACTCTATGCTGAGTGCAAGAAACCCTTTTGATATCTTCTAGTTTTATATTTAGAATGTGTTTTTTATCTAATTTGTGTTTCGGAACAGATTTGGGGAAATTTAGCATTACATCACTTGCTCACCAATGCTAGTATAACTACATACATATACTAAAAGTGAAATTTGAACAGGTAATGGGGTCTTTCCATTCCAAATCGGATACAATCAAAAGCTCAGTTGCTCAACCTCTCTGTCGTTCTACAGGTTCTCTTGCACTGAGAACGTGTATATTTTTTAAACATTGAGTCCAAGAGCGAAAAGAGTGAGAAGAATACATCTGCTTTACCTCACACACTTCAGTCCTGTTTTAGAGTGCTAAATATGCCCAGTTCACACTCACTTATAAACAAAAGTGATACATTTTATATTTTTAACCAAACTGATGCTATTATTTTTATTTATTTTATATTTATTTTATTTTATTTACATTTGATTTATAAAATAATAATTAATTTTAATTTATAATTTTTAATGTTGGACACAATAATGTGAACACCTGGGAAATATAAGGTGTTTTACCAACATAGCCTTTAATACATCTTCCAACCTTTTTACAATAGATTCATACAGCATTTAAACAGACATCTATCAGAATATCTGCCGACTGCTTTAGAGATGTTGAACAAGAAATCTGCTTCTGACTCTTCTTTCCAAAAATATCCATAGTGGTTTGATAATATTCAGTCAGGTGATTTGTCCCGCCTGGGTAATTGTTTAAAGGGGTCATAGGATGCCTATTTTTTCACAAGTTGATATGATTCTTTAGGGTCTTAAATTAATGAAAAGTCTGTAACATAGTTTGGTTAAAATTTCTCAATGGCAGTGTAAAAAACATTTTTTTTACCCTGTCAAAAACAGCTCTTTTCAGAGCACACAGTTTTGTAGCATTTTCCTTTAAATGTTAATGAGCTCTGCTGACCCCGCCCCTCTCTTCCGAGCCGCTCTCTGAGGGACTGTTTACTTTAGCCGCATTCATCGTGAAACTTGCTAATTAGCACATTATTAGGAAAGGCGATTTGCAAAGATTAATTAAAAAAACCTTACACTCACTTCTTCTGTAGATGACAACACCTTAGTTACCATCTAGAACATCTTAAAGCTCAAAGTATACTTTGTTTTTATACGTGTACACTAGCATACGTCTACACCTTAGCATTCATGTTGAACTAATAAACAACAACCTAGAACACTCTAGCAACCACTCGGAAAACCCTAGCAAACAGAACACTTTAGCAACAACTCTGAACACCTTAGCAACCAGAATGCTCTAGCAACCACTCAGAGCACCTTAGGAATTATCCAAAACACCTTAACATCCACTTAGGAAAACCTGAGGAACAGTGCTGGGTAGATTACTTACAAACTGTAGCCTGTTAATAATTACAAATTACATGATGAAAATTGTATTCAGTTATGTAAAATAGGACTACTTTTGGATTACTTTCAGATTACTTTTGACCTAACTTTAAATGGGATTATTTCCTCAGAGAACATGCGTTGTGATGTTAAATTGTTGAAATGTTAGGCTGTTTAAATCTCAGGGGGACTTGTAATACTTGTAAATTTACTTGTAAAGTAACTGTAATCTAATTGTGATCATTACAATCCAATTACAAGTACTACATTTTTGGAATTTATGTAATCAGTTACTACTCAGCTACACTTAGGAATCATCTAGAACACTCTAGCAGCCACTCTCAACATCCTAATAACCACACAGCAATGCATCAGCAACCTCCGGAACACCTTAGTAACCACTTAGAACCCCCTGATTCCCCCTGGAACCCCTTAGCATTCATCTAGAATACCATAGGAACCATTCAGAACACCATAGCAACCACTCAGAAAACCTTAGCAACTACAGTATAATACACTAGTAACCACTCTGAACACCTTAGCGATCAGAACACTCTAGTGACCACTTAGAACACATTAGCAACCACCCAGAACACCTTAACAACCACTTAGAGCAGTCTAAAAACCATCCATAACACCTTAGCAACCACCTAGAACATTTTTGTAACCACATAGCAATGCCTTGGGAACCACCTAAAACATGTCTAGCATTGTGACAGTAACTATGTTTCAGAGAATTGTAAAAGCCTCATGTTGCCATACTGTTGTTGACAGAAGGTTTAGAATTGGAATGTTGCTGTGTTTTATTGTTTAATAAAACCAAATGTTTGACACTTAACGCATTCCCAGCCATAACTAGAGTGAGAAAGAGGAAAGCTGTATATACTAAAAGTGAAATTTGAACAGGTAATGGGGTCTTTCCATTGAGCTTTTCATGTTGTTGCTCTTCAGTAAGCTCTGGGATATCACGACACAGACTCCTACCCCTCAGATCTGTGTGGAAGAAGAAAGACAAAGGGTGGGTTTCACAGGCCTGGAGAAAAGAGATGTCAGTATTCCTGGGACTCCTGATCCACTGCTGCAAAGCTCTTTCACCGTGAGTGTTACACAAATGGCAGTTGCAGAAATAGAAACGATAACGCTTTTAATGAGAAAACAGGTCCATTGCGTCATCTGCTTTTTGTGATTTTATCAGGTCACAGATAAAATCAATGAACATTGTTAGCAACCATTGCATCCAGTGAAGTTCATTGAGAAATGTATGGATGCACTCTATGCTGAGTGCAAGAAACCCTTTTGATATCTTCTAGTTTTATATTTAGAATGTGTTTTTTATCTAATTTGTGTTTCGGAACAGATTTGGGGAAATTTAGCATTACATCACTTGCTCACCAATGGATCCTCTGCAGTGAATGGGTGCCATCAGAATGAGAGTCCAAACAGATGATGAAAACATCACAATAGCCCACAAGTAATTCACAGGACTCCAGTCCATCTATTAATGTCTGGTGAAGCGAAAAGCTGCATGTTTGTTAGAAACAAATCCATCATTAAGGCATTTTAAATTTAAACCGTCACTTCTGGCCAAAATACCAGTCTATAATCCATAATAACGCTTCCTCCAGTGAAGAAGTCCATTCCACTGTTGTCTTCTCACATCAAAATCCACCGACATATTTGTCTAGAACTGTTTTGGACTGTTATAAACTGTGCTTCATCTGTGCATATTTCTCTCCTGATTCAGATTAGATGACTTTTTTCACTGGAGAAAACAATATTATGGATAGAGGACTCACATTTTAGCCAGAAGCAAAAGTTTGAAGGTAAAAATGCCTTAATGATGGATTTGTTTCTTACAAACATGCAGCTTTTTGCTTCACAGGATGTTAACTATTGAACTGAAGTCATGTAGATTATTTGTGGATTAGTGTGATGTTTTTATCAGCTGTTTGAACTCTGATTCTGATGGCACCCATTCACTTCAGAGAATCCATTGGTGAGAAAATCTACATTTTCAGCACATTTTCATTTTTTCATTTTAGTTTCTTTGTCTGCACACACTTTTCGAGTAATTTCTTTGGGTTTGATAGTGCTGTGCAATTATTTGAATGCATTTTTTTCTACGCACAACACCTTAGTTACCATCTAGAACATCTTAAAGCTCAAAGTATACTTTGTTTTTATACGTGTACACTAGCATACGTCTACACCTTAGCATTCATGTTGAACTAATAAACAACAACCTAGAACACTCTAGCAACCACTCGGAAAACCCTAGCAAACAGAACACTTTAGCAACAACTCTGAACACCTTAGCAACCAGAATGCTCTAGCAACCACTCAGAGCACCTTAGGAATTATCCAAAACACCTTAACATCCACTTAGGAAAACCTGAGGAACAGTGCTGGGTAGATTACTTACAAACTGTAGCCTGTTAATAATTACAAATTACATGATGAAAATTGTATTCAGTTATGTAAAATAGGACTACTTTTGGATTACTTTCAGATTACTTTTGACCTAACTTTAAATGGGATTATTTCCTCAGAGAACATGCGTTGTGATGTTAAATTGTTGAAATGTTAGGCTGTTTAAATCTCAGGGGGACTTGTAATACTTGTAAATTTACTTGTAAAGTAACTGTAATCTAATTGTGATCATTACAATCCAATTACAAGTACTACATTTTTGGAATTTATGTAATCAGTTACTACTCAGCTACACTTAGGAATCATCTAGAACACTCTAGCAGCCACTCTCAACATCCTAATAACCACACAGCAATGCATCAGCAACCTCCGGAACACCTTAGTAACCATTAAGGCATTTTAAATTTAAACCGTCACTTCTGGCCAAAATACCAGTCTATAATCCATAATAACGCTTCCTCCAGTGAAGAAGTCCATTCCACTGTTGTCTTCTCACATCAAAATCCACCGACATATTTGTCTAGAACTGTTTTGGACTGTTATAAACTGTGCTTCATCTGTGCATATTTCTCTCCTGATTCAGATTAGATGACTTTTTTCACTGGAGAAAACAATATTATGGATAGAGGACTCACATTTTAGCCAGAAGCAAAAGTTTGAAGGTAAAAATGCCTTAATGATGGATTTGTTTCTTACAAACATGCAGCTTTTTGCTTCACAGGATGTTAACTATTGAACTGAAGTCATGTAGATTATTTGTGGATTAGTGTGATGTTTTTATCAGCTGTTTGAACTCTGATTCTGATGGCACCCATTCACTTCAGAGAATCCATTGGTGAGAAAATCTACATTTTCAGCACATTTTCATTTTTTCATTTTAGTTTCTTTGTCTGCACACACTTTTCGAGTAATTTCTTTGGGTTTGATAGTGCTGTGCAATTATTTGAATGCATTTTTTTCTACGCCTGTCTGTTGTTCATGTCAGTCAGCCGATCTCTTCTAGTCTGAGTGAGTGATTCAGAATAAGCTGTAGTGTGGACCAGGTTTTATGCTATAAGTCAAAAGTATGCCTACGCAAGACTAAGTGTCTGTTAGTGATTGATGGATCCATAAAGTAAACTGCAGTAAACTGTCAACCTGTTCTGGAGGTCAAAACCTACAGAAATACAGAGATGGGTATTGTTGTTCTTATGCTCTTTTGTGTTTATCATTTCTTTCTTACCACATCTGAATTGCATCTCATTTAGTGTAAATCAGTAACCAACATTTGCACATCAAGAAGGATGTTTCTCATTACTTCCTGCATCCTACAACATTGCATTCACTGATTGACAAATATTATATCTAAGCCATGTCATACTAAATATCAATACTCTAATGCTGTTTGGTCAAATTGGATCGTAAGTGCTGTGCAACAGTGATATTTTAGTATTATTTATAATATTTTTAATTCGCTTTTATTCTTATATTTTCAGGAATTCCATTTTTTTATTATTAATTTGTGCTTTTGTCATTTTTATTGCTTGTTTGTTTCTATTTATTTTCTATTTTAATTATTTCTATTTACTATAATAATTATATTTCAGTTTTAGTAATTTTAGTATTTCTACTTTACATACTACTTTACTACAAGTCATTTGTTAGACTAGAGTATTTTATATGCTTATGTGTTATAGAGAGGGAAATCCGCTTGTAGGATTTCTCAAGGATATGTTTTTGGGCCACATATTTGGTTTTTGAAAGCCTTGGATTGTTTTCTTTCTTCGAGTGGGTGTTTTTTTCCGTCATACTAAATATCAATACTCTAATGCTGTTTGGTCAAATTGGATCGTAAGTGCTGTGCAACAGTGATATTTTAGTATTATTTATAATATTTTTAATTCGCTTTTATTCTTATATTTTCAGGAATTCATTTTTTTTTATTATTAATTTGTGCTTTTGTCATTTTTATTGCTTGTTTGTTTCTATTTATTTTCTATTTTAATTATTTCTATTTACTATAATAATTATATTTCAGTTTTAGTAATTTTAGTATTTCTACTTTACATACTACTTTACTACAAGTCATTTGTTAGACTAGAGTATTTTATATGCTTATGTGTTATAGAGAGGGAAATCCGCTTGTAGGATTTCTCAAGGATATGTTTTTGGGCCACATATTTGGTTTTTGAAAGCCTTGGATTGTTTTCTTTCTTCGAGTGGGTGTTTTTTTCAGAAGCACATGGCAGTATTATTAAAGTCTGTGTAAAAGCAATCCAGAGAATTGTTTCTAAACACATTATAAATGTTAGAAATATATTGCTGAAACAACAAAGACTGTGAACTATGTAGTTCTGAATTGTGCTGAATAGTGGTCTTAGAGCCTCTAGCGGACACACAGCGTTTGAGAGCAGAGAATACTGCTTATTTTTTCAAGATTTTGATACCTTATTTTATTTACTTGCCTTTTTTTTTAGCATTCAAATTTGACTGGGTGGTTAATAACACATTTTTCTGTGGTGTGACAAACTCAGAACACATATTTAATACTGCTTTACACAGACATTAAGTGACGTGACGTGTAGCCAAGTATAGTGTCCCATACTCTGAATTTGTGCTCTGCTTTTAACTCATCCAAGTGCACACACACACACAGCAAGTCAAGTCACCTTTATTTATATAGCGCTTTTAACAACACAGATCGTGTCAAAGCAACTGTACAACATTAATTAGGAAAATAGTGTGTCAATAATGCAAAGTGACAATAGTAAACACTAATTTTTCAGTTAAAGGCAGTTCATCATTGAATTCAGTGATGTCATCATCCAGCTCAGTTCAGTTTAAATAGTATCTTTGCAATCAAGTCAACGATATCGCTGGAAATTAAGTGTCCCCAACTAAGCAAGCCAGAGGCGACAGCGTCAAGGAACCAAAACTCCATCGGTGACAGAATGGAGAAAAAACCTTGGGAGAAACCAGGCTCAGACGGGGGCCAGTTCTCCTCTGGCCAGAAGAAACCAGAAGTTCAATTCCAGGCTGCAGCAAAGTCACATTGTGCAGAGGACTCAACTGGCTCCTGTGGTCTTGTCCCGGTGGCCGTCTGAGACAAGGTCTTTACTGGGGTGAGTAGTGAAAACACACACACACACACTCAGTGAACACACTCCTGGAGCAGTTGGCAGTTATTATATATTTATTATTGTTATAGCAATTGCGTATCATTACTCTGTTGTTGATTTTTTTTTCCATTGTCCTCATTTGTAAGTCGCTTTAGATAAAATGAAATCGAATGGTTAATTAATTTTTATCATCTTATAAATATATTTAAAATGCCTTCCATACTTTTTAAGGTTAAATCTCAAAGCTTTTAAGGACACAGTTACTTGTGAGTCATCTATACATATTGGCATATGAGAATATGAGATTTCTGGCTGGCACAATTGGCAGGTCACAATGTGTTTCCTCTCACCATCAGTATGCTGGGATTAACTGGCACCTGCTAATAACCGGATGATTTTCTCATATGTAAATTTAATCCTGAAATATGCCAGTCCACTTCCAAGTGCATTTACATAGTTGCTTCTGCCAGAGCTTTATATGTCTGAAAGTTTTTTTCTTTTGCAACAAAGAATGCATGGAATTCAGAAATTCATTTTTTGTTTCCCTGACCTTTCACTGACCCGTTTACATTTTTAGACCAAATGGATTCTCTCACATGATTAATAATTCTGTGTGCAGTTATTTGAACAAATTCAAGCTTTGTCCCAAAACTGAACTCACCTATTTTCTTGATTGCATTTTGAGCCTTGAAAATCCAGTGACAGCCAGCAACATCTGTGGAGATAAGAGCACATGTCAATCACCGAAACAACTGATGCCTTTGTACAGTTTCTGTACAGAAATCTCTGCTTTAAAGGCTTTTTTCCCAAGAGGAATGGGAGAAAATAAAGGATGTCATAATCCAGTGGAATGGGATCTCCAGTGGCCTCATCCCACCTGTGAGCCGTAGGTCAAATTCCCTACTTCTTTTTCACGCTCGGCTTGAATTGTTTTTCTCTCCTGTGCTCGTGCTAACCCTCACAGAATCCGTACAGTTCACTCGACATTGCGGGTTTTTTTTCCCGTTATTTCCTTTTTTGCACCGATCATGAACCACCCATCTTTTCTCCCACAGGGAGTGTTTCGGAAAATGAATGGAACTCTCGGTTTTCTAGCTCTCCTAATGTTATAACTCACATTGCACAGCCATCCATTCATCCGTCCATCCATCACCTGTCGGCTCTTTTCATTACCCGCCCCACTCTTGCGGAATAGAAGGCCGTTTCCACCACGTAGATAAGGGGATGCGAGCCAGCTGACACGAAAACTGTTATCAGAAATCTTGCTTTTATGTCGTGACCACCAGGGATTCTCTAGCTTGGACTTGCCTTGGGTAACATAACCAGCTATTTTCCCCCTGCTTGAGGTCTTTTTTTACCTGCTGTTTGGGGATGCTCATGGTTGTCATCTAGTACTGTATTGGAATATCTGATTAAAGCTTTTTAAAAAACTTATCACTGATTTTAATGCGAGGGTAAGTGCTGAACTACCAATAACAATATGCTTTTAAAGTATCTCAGTGTGAAAATTCATTGTAGATTGTTGCCAAGGGTTACAGACTTCAACTCGTACAGACAGAGAGAGTGGAAAACATCAAATATGGTTGTGCTGTGAAAGCCATGCAGTGAGAGCCACATATGAAAATGTAGTTTAGTGGAAATTAGAGAGACAGAGGTGAGAGATTTCACGTTCCTCGTAAAGCTAATAGCACTAATAAATTAGCAGCTGCAAACACAGCCATTTTAGAGCATTCTGAAAATAACAAATATAAAAATATATATTTTTTAAAGATAGATAAGTTGAATGATAAATTGTAACTCAAACAAAGATTATTAGAGATTATTTACATTTACATTTACATTTAGTCATTTAGCAGACGCTTTTATCCAAAGCGACTTACAAATGAGGACAATAAAAGCAGTCAAAACTAACAAAAGAGCAACAATATGTAAGTGCAAATGACAAGTCTCGGTTAGCCTAGCAAGGTGTATATATATATATACTGTATATTATACACACACACACACAAACAAAGAAAAACAAGTAGATAGAATAGAAAAAATAGAAAGATAGTTTTTGTTTTTTGTTGTTTTTTTTTAAATAAAGAATAAAAATGTTTTTTAAAAAAAGATAAATGTAGATAAAGTAGAATTAAAATAGAATAGAAAGTGTTAGAGTTAGAGGGTCAAATAAAGGTGGAACAGATGTGTTTTTAGTCGTTTCTTGAAGATGGCTAAGGATTCAGCTGCTCGGATTGAGTTGGGCAGGTCATTCCACCAGGAGGGAACAGTTAATGAAAAAGTC
>NW_015505256.1:1704513-1708406 GCF_001515645.1 Sinocyclocheilus grahami | reverse complement strand
TCTCTCTCACAAACACACACACACACACACTCAGTGAACACACACTCTCTCACACAAACACACACACACACACACACTCAGTGAACACACTCCTGGAGCAGTTGGCAGTTATTATATATTTATTATTGTTATAGCAATTGCGTATCATTACTCTGTTGTTGATTTTTTTTTCCATTGTCCTCATTTGTAAGTCGCTTTAGATAAAATGAAATCGAATGGTTAATTAATTTTTATCATCTTATAAATATATTTAAAATGCCTTCCATACTTTTTAAGGTTAAATCTCAAAGCTTTTAAGGACACAGTTACTTGTGAGTCATCTATACATATTGGCATATGAGAATATGAGATTTCTGGCTGGCACAATTGGCAGGTCACAATGTGTTTCCTCTCACCATCAGTATGCTGGGATTAACTGGCACCTGCTAATAACCGGATGATTTTCTCATATGTAAATTTAATCCTGAAATATGCCAGTCCACTTCCAAGTGCATTTACATAGTTGCTTCTGCCAGAGCTTTATATGTCTGAAAGTTTTTTTCTTTTGCAACAAAGAATGCATGGAATTCAGAAATTCATTTTTTGTTTCCCTGACCTTTCACTGACCCGTTTACATTTTTAGACCAAATGGATTCTCTCACATGATTAATAATTCTGTGTGCAGTTATTTGAACAAATTCAAGCTTTGTCCCAAAACTGAACTCACCTATTTTCTTGATTGCATTTTGAGCCTTGAAAATCCAGTGACAGCCAGCAACATCTGTGGAGATAAGAGCACATGTCAATCACCGAAACAACTGATGCCTTTGTACAGTTTCTGTACAGAAATCTCTGCTTTAAAGGCTTTTTTCCCAAGAGGAATGGGAGAAAATAAAGGATGTCATAATCCAGTGGAATGGGATCTCCAGTGGCCTCATCCCACCTGTGAGCCGTAGGTCAAATTCCCTACTTCTTTTTCACGCTCGGCTTGAATTGTTTTTCTCTCCTGTGCTCGTGCTAACCCTCACAGAATCCGTACAGTTCACTCGACATTGCGGGTTTTTTTTCCCGTTATTTCCTTTTTTGCACCGATCATGAACCACCCATCTTTTCTCCCACAGGGAGTGTTTCGGAAAATGAATGGAACTCTCGGTTTTCTAGCTCTCCTAATGTTATAACTCACATTGCACAGCCATCCATTCATCCGTCCATCCATCACCTGTCGGCTCTTTTCATTACCCGCCCCACTCTTGCGGAATAGAAGGACGTTTCCACCACGTAGATAAGGGGATGCGAGCCAGCTGACACGAAAACTGTTATCAGAAATCTTGCTTTTATGTCGTGACCACCAGGGATTCTCTAGCTTGGACTTGCCTTGGGTAACATAACCAGCTATTTTCCCCCTGCTTGAGGTCTTTTTTTTACCTGCTGTTTGGGGATGCTCATGGTTGTCATCTAGTACTGTATTGGAATATCTGATTAAAGCTTTTTAAAAAACGTATCACTGATTTTAATGCGAGGGTAAGTGCTGAACTACCAATAACAATATGCTTTTAAAGTATCTCAGTGTGAAAATTCATTGTAGATTGTTGCCAAGGGTTACAGACTTCAACTCGTACAGACAGAGAGAGTGGAAAACATCAAATATGGTTGTGCTGTGAAAGCCATGCAGTGAGAGCCACATATGAAAATGTAGTTTAGTGGAAATTAGAGAGACAGAGGTGAGAGATTTCACGTTCCTCGTAAAGCTAATAGCACTAATAAATTAGCAGCTGCAAACACAGCCATTTTAGAGCATTCTGAAAATAACAAATATAAAAATATATATTTTTTAAAGATAGATAAGTTGAATGATAAATTGTAACTCAAACAAAGATTATTAGAGATTATTTACATTTACATTTACATTTAGTCATTTAGCAGACGCTTTTATCCAAAGCGACTTACAAATGAGGACAATAAAAGCAGTCAAAACTAACAAAAGAGCAACAATATGTAAGTGCAAATGACAAGTCTCGGTTAGCCTAGCAAGGTGTATATATATATATACTGTATATTATACACACACACACACACAAACAAAGAAAAACAAGTAGATAGAATAGAAAAAATAGAAAGATAGTTTTTGTTTTTTGTTGTTTTTTTTAAATAAAGAATAAAAATGTTTTTTAAAAAAAGATAAATGTAGATAAAGTAGAATTAAAATAGAATAGAAAGTGTTAGAGTTAGAGGGTCAAATAAAGGTGGAACAGATGTGTTTTTAGTCGTTTCTTGAAGATGGTTAAGGTTTCCAAGGAAATATTATTTTAGTCTTTCTACGTCAAAATTTCAGGCTTAATTCAGTGTTACTTGCTGTTTCTTTGTTATTATTTGTGAAATTTACTAGCAATTTCTGAGTGGAAATTGTTCAAAAAAAATTTATTCAGTTTATTGTGACTGTTAAAGTGTTTGTCTAAAAAAATGGCAGATTGAGTATTTTCTGCAGATAAATTGCTTAAAACAGAAATCGGGGTCCCCAAATCCATTAAAATGTGTCCTGTTTAGAGATGTCATTCAGTGTAACAATAGTTTATATTCATATACCAAGAAAAGACTCATTAAATCACCTTAAAATACTCTATTTAAGAATCACAGTGCCGTCTTCAAAACTAATTAATGTAATTTTTAATCTTTGCCAGTTTTTTCCACTATCCTTCAAACCACTAAGTTTTGCCTGTTTGTCAGCAAGATGTTTTTAATAATTTAAAATATAATGCAATTTAGTATAATCACATATTCTTTTATATATTTTCATAAGTACAGGTTAAAATAAGTGTTCATTTTTACATAAATTATATCTGTTATGCTGAATGATGATGGAATATTATTTCACCCATAGTTTGACATTTTAATTTCATAAAAGTAATTTGAAACATTAAAGTAGACAATTTACTTGCATTTAATATGCTTTCTATGTACTGTATATAAAATCACTTTTGTAGCGAATCAGCTCATGAGAAATATGAATAATTAATCATAACCAGTTATAATTCATTATAAATATTTAGATCTACTGTAGATATTTACTTGACCTCTCAGGGTCAACTGTCTGTCAATTATAAGAACATTATAAAACAGTATAAACATATCAAAGACAACATACACAATGACCCAAAGCCTGGGTTGGCTTTGTGAAGCTCTCTGTGGTCGTTTATTCTTTCTTTTGTGGATACAGGCACTTCAACTTGAATATTGAGGTTTGCTGTCATTTTGCTGCAGAAGTTTTGTGTTGTTTAGACACAATCCTTCTAGCGTTCGATGGTCTCCATCATTCCCTTTCAGCTTTCAACCACTTTACACTGCCGTGCTGTATGTATGCATAATCGTTTTTATTTTATTTTATTTAAATTAGTTTTATTTATTTATTTTTTAATCAAAATGTATTTATTTTGAAAAGAGTGTATGTGTGTGTGTGTGTGTGTGTGTGTGTGTGTGTGTGTGTGTAATGCACTTACCCCTGACATCTAGTCAGCAAATCATGGTCCATGAGTGTGATTGGGGAGTGAATTCTGTTACAGGCTGTTTAATATGCATGTATCTGCTACCACAATGTGATGAATCACTTGTTTATCAGGAGGTCTGCATGAAGTGATTATTTATTTGTGGCATTTGTCTCTATTGTTGCTGATTCAGTCAAATCAAACCCCTGCAGTCATGACTTGCGTGTTTTTGATTGTGTGTTTTCTGAACAGCCAGAAACATTTACCAACAATATCATCATTGTTTCAATTTATTCATGTTTACTTCAGATTTTATTTTCACCTTTGTGTTTTCAATAATTAAAGTCGAACAGGTCCTCAGCATTGTATGCCTTTAATCCAATCCACTTGGAATCTGCTGATTCCCCCCCCCCCCCCCCCCCCACCCCACCCCCC
>NW_015505256.1:1674684-1704298 GCF_001515645.1 Sinocyclocheilus grahami | reverse complement strand
CCACACACATTTTCTTCACTAATATTAATAAAATCTGCTGAAGGGCTTGTAGACCCATCAGGTGTTATGCTGGAGGGAGAGTTGTATAATCTTGCACCTCAGGGACATTCAGCCTTTGTATTTTATTTCCTTAAAGGTACTGTAACTGATGTTCTAGCCGTCTCACAATAACCAATACCCGCCTTCCTCAGGCTTGTCACCAAACCTGAAGGCTTATAATGAGTGACAGGAAGTGAACACCTCAGAGACTCCTGATTGGCTAAACAAGAGCATCCTGTGGTCATATTCTTTGTTTGCTGTTTACAGAGCCTAGGGCTGTCGCAGACAGGTGGGATTTCTCAGGACAGCTATTTCAGTGATATCTGTCAGGTTTGTAGGGACCTTGTCTCCGTGCTACTCTATAAAACATCACTCACAGCCCCTTTGAAAGCACATAGTGTTGGTGAAGTATTCAGGTGGTCTTTAAGCAGTGATTCTGGATGGAATTATTTTTTTCCCACTTAAAACACAGACATTTAATTGTCTAGGTGTAAACGCAATGTTAATTGTCTAAATGTTTGATAAAGTGCTTTTGTTCCACCTTTGTAAGTTGCTTTAGATAATGGCGTCTGCTAAATGTGCAAATGTACTCTAAATTTGAACATTTACATTGTTTTCAGTTTTTGAATTACAATATTTAGTTTTTTTTAATGATCTGCTTTACTGTCTACTAAAGCATAAGGCCAAATGTAGGCCAAAATAGTCAATATTAAATTGAATTAAAAAGGCATCACGGTTTTCACAAAAATATAAAGAAGCACTGTTTGTAGGATTAATACTAATTCAGAAATCAGCATATTAGAATGATTTTGGATGCTTTTTTTTCTCCCATTGAGCTTGTTGCAAATAATTACGGAATTTCACTTGACACTGCATTAGAATTTGGCTAAAAGAAAAGAAAGTGACTTAAAAAATCATAATGCTATTTAGAACGGCTTTAGTGGAGCAAACCTATGATGCCTTAAAATGCAGCCCACTGTGTTTTAGAGTCACGATTTAGATTTTTCTGAATGTTAAAGCTTTTAAAGACCTGTGCCTTTCCAGAAAAGTTGTTTTTTTAAGGATAATTGGTCATTCATGTTCCACAAGCTGAAGTGATCTGATGGTGCTGCAGTTCTGAGAATCATCTGATTCAGTGTCCAGTCATCTGAAAGACTCCTTTGGGTTTAGTGTGGCGTCAGTGTAGAGCCCAATGAGCATATAAATCACATTACAGTCAGTGTATGAGTTAGAGTCGTCTGGAGGATCTGAATGTCTTTAGGGAGATGTGTCATGACTGTAAGGTAAACAATTCTGTTCAAATGAGTTACAGGAATAGTTCACCCAAATAATTAAAATGCTGTCATTATTTACACATCGTGTTCTTCCAAATCTGTTACTTTCTTTTCTCTGTTGAAATTTTGAAGAATTTTCAGGCTACATAAAAGTGAATGAGTACTGAGGCTAACAAGCTCCAAAAACGGTTAAAAAGACCCATAAAAATAAAGTAGTCCGTGTTATATTCCAAGTCTTCCAAAATCACATGACAGCTAAGTAAGCAATAGATAGAATAATCTTTCCTTGAATATCTTGCTTGACACACAGGTGGAGTGTTCAGGAAACCTGGTTGAAATGTTTTCTTTTTGGTGACGTCAGTGGCACATAAATTACACACTTGACCTTTAACGGTGTAATATATTTAGAATACTGATGTCCTGACCTCTGACCTGTGGCAGTGGAAGGCAGAGGCGGAAGCACCTTGTTATGATTCTCTCATGGGAAGAGTAGCTAATGTGAACAGTGTTTTGCATGTGTATTTATGTGTGTCCTTGCTCTCTCTCACGAACACACACATAGAGCAGGGCTTCAGGGACTGAGCGCTGATCTGTCAGGTTGATGGTCAATAAACAGGGCAGTGAAGAGCCAGTGGGAGCACAGAACCTCTTCGCTTCTTGTATTGTATTGTATGGTAACAATACATATCTTCTCTACAGTTTCAGAAAGGACCTCAACAGTGTCTCAGAGTGTTCTTAGATTTGTTCTCAGATAACTGCTATTATCAACTATTATCAAGATTTGTGCTCTTATTGTGTGTCACCATTGTCTCATTTGTCTTTCCTAACATAGGGCTCTATGGAATCCAGTTTTATTTTTTCAACAAATTCATTTTTATTTTCCCCCCACCAAATTCAAGGATTTCTGTTTTAATGTTTCAGTATTACTGCAAATGGTATAAATACATTTGAATCACGAAAAAAGCTAAATAATTTATTTTTTTTTAATTATTACAATTTTGAGAATAATAAGGCCCTATGAAATTGTTATATTTTCTAAACCTTTATTATTATTATTATTATTATTATTTCTGGATTGTGTGTTTTATGATTTAAAACAATTGTATTGAAAACAAAACATTGCATTTCTCACAACACAAATTTAGACTGCATGGATAAAATTATCTTGATTGAATGATAATTCTTAAATAACAATAATAATAATGTTTGATTTTAATGTACAATGGTAATATATTTCTGTCTTTTTTTTCCAAGTTAAAACAAACTTTTATTTGGTGGATTGTCAAAGACTTTCGAGTTTCTGTTTGTATTCAACAACAGTTTTTATCAAAAGTGAACTTGATTAATTGTACAGTCACACTTTACATTTATTAATCCAAAATTGTCTAAATTCCATGACATTCTATGTTATGTTATATTATGCAGTAAAATCCATTTTAATAATTAAATTCCATGATTTCATCCATTTTTTCTGCATTGTGAAATCACAGGGACCTACATTTGAGACAAAGTTGATTCTTAAAAGAAATATAACAGAGAAAACTCCTGTGGTTCAAAGCAGTATACAGAAGATACACCAATGTGGTCATGTCTTTGACCACATCTGGTCTCTTTCAGACAGAGTTTGAATAAAGCAACTTTTTTCATTATTTTTAACATCAGAAACCCCCTTACACAGAATTGGACTGGAAAATGAAAACAGCCCAGATATCTTCACTTGTTTCGTTCATTGATTACTTTTGCTTTGTTGTGTAGATGCTCAATGGAAGAACAGAGAAAGAGTTTCATGAAAATTCTGACAGGCATCTGTGATTTTGTTCAGATAGTGTTTTTGTATAGACCTGTCATCCAATATTTTAGATAAGGCATATTCTTTTCTTCTGATTTAAATCTTTTTATTCCAGACTGAGAACAAAAGTATCTCTTTCTAGCTCGACTTTCATTCTTTGACTTAATTTTCTGTGAAAAGGTGCTACAAGAACTCTAATAAAGCACCTTTGATGTCACACCAAATCGGATACAATCAAAAGCTCAGTTGCTCAACCTCTCTGTCGTTCTACAGGTTCTCTTGCACTGAGAACGTGTATATTTTTTAAACATTGAGTCCAAGAGCGAAAAGAGTGAGAAGAATACATCTGCTTTACCTCACACACTTCAGTCCTGTTTTAGAGTGCTAAATATGCCCAGTTCACACTCACTTATAAACAAAAGTGATACATTTTATATTTTTAACCAAACTGATGCTATTATTTTTATTTATTTTATATTTATTTTATTTTATTTACATTTGATTTATAAAATAATAATTAATTTTAATTTATAATTTTTAATGTTGGACACAATAATGTGAACACCTGGGAAATATAAGGTGTTTTACCAACATAGCCTTTAATACATCTTCCAACCTTTTTACAATAGATTCATACAGCATTTAAACAGACATCTATCAGAATATCTGCCGACTGCTTTAGAGATGTTGAACAAGAAATCTGCTTCTGACTCTTCTTTCCAAAAATATCCATAGTGGTTTGATAATATTCAGTCAGGTGATTTGTCCCGCCTGGGTAATTGTTTAAAGGGGTCATAGGATGCCTATTTTTTCACAAGTTGATATGATTCTTTAGGGTCTTAAATTAATGAAAAGTCTGTAACATAGTTTGGTTAAAATTTCTCAATGGCAGTGTAAAAAACATTTTTTTTACCCTGTCAAAAACAGCTCTTTTCAGAGCACACAGTTTTGTAGCATTTTCCTTTAAATGTTAATGAGCTCTGCTGACCCCGCCCCTCTCTTCCGAGCCGCTCCGAA
The DNA here is from genome assembly GCF_001515645.1 of Sinocyclocheilus grahami. Classification (NCBI taxonomy): domain Eukaryota; kingdom Metazoa; phylum Chordata; class Actinopteri; order Cypriniformes; family Cyprinidae; genus Sinocyclocheilus; species Sinocyclocheilus grahami. The sequence goes on along the minus strand of NW_015505256.1, from coordinate 1,700,179 downwards.
AAAAATCCGACAACAGAAAACCTTAATCGCTTAGGAGTCATTCTTGTCTACATCTGCTCCGGCGGTGAAACAATGGTGGACTGATGACAGTCACTCAGGGCGGGTCTAAGGTAAGACGCCAGTCCAGTCTGTGCTGAAATGCTACTGTCAATCAAACTATCGTGGGAGGGGCCTGTCTGTGTGACATCACACAGACAGGCATCTGAGATCGGCTCGATTTGAGAAAGGGGTAAAGATTTTAGTAGATTAACAAAAATCCGCTGGGTGGATTTTTATCATTTTAGGGTGGTTGTGTACACACACTGCCAACACACATTTCAGTTCAAACAACTTGTAAAAGTGCATGTAGCATTATGTGACCCCTTAAAAGTCCCTTGAATTGCCTTGAAACACACAGGGTTATTCTATGTGGTGACATAATTTCAACTGAAACAGGAAGACAGGGCGGGACATATCGAGCAGCCCCGCCCCCTTTTTAAATTAGCCAATAGCGTTTTGTTTATATCTGCATGGGTCAGAGCTGTTGAGCTCGGTACAGCCGCATTTGACAGCCACAGTCTAATAGATTACCCCCTAGGTTCAATATGAAACTCGTAAAACAAAATAGTGGTCATAATCATGCTGAGGCTGTGTAGTTGTAAAAGTGTTTAATATATGCCGACTCGCGCATATGATCCACTCCGTGTGATCGGGTCTCTGGACCGGAGCCAAAGTCCGGATCAGACTGTGTGCGCTGCCACGGTTCGCGTGACACAACGTGAAACCAGCACCTCATTTGCCCCAATTGAAAGCATATTTACACTGTCTGAATCGTTCTCTATCGCCTACATTGTGCACTACGAGCCATTCACTGTACAAGAAATACTACACTGTGAACAAGTGACCGGTCTCAGCCGCAGCTTCAGCGTCAATTTATAGTGTAGGGGGCGGGCGCTTCAGCTTCTAGAGAGCGTTTTATTGGTCAGAAGATTTGATGAGAAGATGAAGTACGATGTGACGTAAAAAAAAAATCGTTGAGCAATTTTGGCGGAAGTGACAAACTAAAATCTTTGAATGCTTATATCTTCTAAATGCGAATTTTGTCACTGTTTTGGAGCACACTGCCTTATAGATAACCTTGAGACTAACATAATGATAATAACACCCAAAAAAATGTAATTTTGATTTCATGGGGACTTTAAGTTCATCTTGGTGCTCCAATTGTCCAGGTTTTATGATCATGACACCATCATTTACACAGTTTTGCATTGGTGTCTGTGATTATATAGAAAAAAAGTGATGCAACTGTAAACTGGAGGCTTTTATTTGTTATTTTAAAAATAACTATTATACTTTTTTTTCTGAAAGGACCCACTTTACATATTTTGAAATATGTAAATATATATATATATATATATATATATACACAGTGGGGCAAAAAAGTATTTAGTCAGCCACCAATTGTGCAAGTAGAATATATTAGACTTAGACTACAGATCTACAGACTGATTCCTAAGAAAACCTTTTGCTCACAGAGATCTATGATATGAGCTTTTTTGAGATTTCGTTATTTCTTTAAATGGAGTCATCGATCAGGGGTTTGACATTATCATCTGTAAGCACTTTCTAATAACGTAGCTCCTTTCATTTCTCAAGCAGTCAGCAGCTTCAACATCTGTTCCTGAAATCTCCTCAATTCCAACCCACTTTCCCAAAAAAGGAAAAAAAGAAAAGAAACAATCCTGACTAACCTGCTTCCTTCTCAGAAGCTTTAAGAGGTTAGTGCTGGCGAAACGTTGAGTTATCAATCAGTATTGTTTTGGCAGTCATTAGTGGCCTCACAGGTTTCAAGCCTGCTGGGATGCATGGCTGATGAAGAGTTACCACTTTATATATATATATATATATATATATATATATATATATTGCATGTATTTGCATCTGAATGATGCCTTTGAAACTGACCACAGGACATTTTAATTTTAACACTTGGTTTCTTAATAATTTACTAAATTAAGTCAAGCTTTGTCTACTGTTCTGTTCATCTGAAGTGACTGTTGGATTGTATTTCATTAATTGTGGTTCCATTCCCTTTGAGATTATTGTTATAGCAAGTTTTTTAACAAGTCATTTTTTATTTCTTTTTTTTCTTGTTTTTATGCCACATTTATTTGCACAGCTTGTTCAGTGGGTCCCATGGTTCAGATGGAGCGTTTGCCTTTCATAACGTTCATAATAAAACAGCTCATGTGAGCACTTGTTTATATATACATACATACATTATATATAAAATTAAAATAGAACTCAGCGTCAGGGTGTCTTATACAGGATATATGTCTAAGTGTAATTTGTACTGTACTTCCCCATGTTACTGTCTCCTAAGGATGAATCATTTATTTATAGTTTTCCTCATTTATATTCCACTTTATAAGTGTCTGCTAAAGGCAGAAATTTAAATGTAACTTGATTGTGGTTTAGCAGAATGGTCTCTGTCTGTGGTGCTGATCAACCTAATTTATTTGCATAATAGTAGTGACGCTGTCCATGGTTCTGTACAATGCATGACAGAAATAAACAATGTGCTGTTTCTTCCAACGGTTTCCTACTTTCATTCATTTCAGAGAATGATAGGGCCACACACTGTTGAAAACATGCTATAGGAGAATGATAATCCTGATAAATGTCATAATGGATGTAGCATTCAAGAAAATTGGGCTTTTAATATTAAATACAGTATGAGAGCTCTATCAATGGCTTTCATCAGCTTTAATGATGCAGTCAGATCCTGCTAGAAGAGCCTTTCACTTCCGTTAAAAGTGGAGATGATCATACTCATTTTGTTTAGCATTTTAGATAGTAGCTGTTAAAAACTGTGCTTCTTTTTTGCTCTCTGTAGTATATAAGCTATGAGAGGACACAATTTTGCCAAAATTTGCTTGTGCAGAGGATACTTCTTGCCTTCAATCTCAATTGGAAGAAATACAACTTTCAAACTAGTTTACTCAAAATAAACTAGATCCAAATTTGTGGCTTGTTAAATATTCCAATGCAATGATTGTTACTGAGAATAATGAAGCATACATTAGAACTAATACATATATAATTGATTAATTAATTTTTTTGCACCACTGTCACCAAACATAATTGCAAATGTAATGTAAGATCTATGTTTTCCATAGGTCGGACGTTGGTGAGATAATCCCGCCCCAATCTCATGCTATTGGTTGTTCCAATGTGCCATGTTGGGCTGGTATGGGTGCTCAAAAATAGATGGACGAATTTTTACATCGTTTTGGAGGGCTCAGCCTTTAAATGTCTTACTTATAGTTGTCACTGCAATGACTGCATATTAAGCTGGGATATGAGATGGTATTTTAACATCAAAAAGCTTCACTTAATATTTTATTCACAGAAGACTTCTTTATAATGTTGACTGTCAGTGGTCTGTTTACTTTTATTTCTAGGCTTTTTTGGCTTTAATTGACATAGCTATAAACAGAAAGGTATGGGATGAGTTAGAAGCATTGGGATCAGAACGTGACTTCGGTCATACTCAAACTTGACTCCCTGTGAACCAACAGCTTTTATATGTTCAGAACATGCACACAGCCCAGAGTTCTGATATCTACGAAAGTTTTCATTTAATTTTTCTTTAAGTTTAGTTTTGCAGACCAGACAGAGGATTCCTGACAGTCTAGAGTTGAAAATCTGTCTAGAGCAGCACACATGGACAGCAACTTTGAGGACAGGCCATCATGATTTAGTTTTATCTGACGCTGCTGAATATTTATTAAATAGCTGATTAAAGCGTTGTTGATGACAGTTGCACTTGGAGAAGTTTGGAATGTTTTAACCCCTGTGCTGTGCTAAAAAAATAATTTACCTAATCTGGTGTTCTCGGTCAAAAATGACCGGCCTTTTAAAAATTGCTTGTAAATCTCTTATTATGCTATATTATGACCACATCTCAGATTCAATATTTTTGGCAACTTGTTTTCTTTCAGTTAGCATAGATTTTGTATTTCTTTTGGGTATTGATTGATCAAAGGCCCCATTAATCTGAGTTTATGCATCTCAGTTTTTGAGTGAAAAGCAAAAAAACAAAACATTTGTGGATCATTTTGGCAATGTTCACTTAAAAACTGAGGCTCAGATGAGGCCTACAGTCAATCATGTCCAAAACGAAATACAAAGCCTGTGCTAATTTCAAGAAAACTAGCTGATAAAAGTACTGAATGCAAGTGTAACACGGTGAGAAAAAATCCCCAAAATAGTAAAAAAATCATAAAAAATTTACAAAAATAAATAAATGAAATTAAAATTAAATAAAAAATAATAAAACAGAAAAGGGGGAAGTTGTTATACCCTGTGTGAGCAAATCTATTTATGGATCGTTGTTAATGTTAGTTAACAGAAAAACACCTATTCATTGTTAGTTCATGTTAGCTTAGATTCATTAAATAATATTAACAGATGCAAGTTGTGATTTAGTTAGGTTACACTTTAGTTTAAGGACCAATTCTCACTTTTCACTATTTATCAACTATGATTTTTGCCTCAGTAAACCCCTAATTTGCTGCTTATTAATAGTTCGTAATGTGGTTGTTAAGTTTAGGTATGGGGTAGGATTAAGGGATCTAAAATATGGTCATGCAGAATAAGGCATTAATATGTGCTTTATAAGTACTAATAAACAGCCAATATGCTAGTAATATGCATGCTAATAAGCAACTAGTTAATAGTGAGAATTGGTCCTTAAAGTAAAGTCTTACCAAAATGTTAGTACATGTCGAAATTAACTTTCACTCTGATTGATTGTTTTAGAAGAATTTTTCATTGTTTGTTCATGTTAACTAATCTAGCTGACTAAAGTTAACTAAGGAAGTTTATTGTAAAGTGTTACCGTCAGTAGGTTTTAGTCCAATGCAATAACATTAACTAACATTTTCAGGAAAAATAAAATTCTCTCCGGTTCAAAATGACGGTAACACAACATGAGGGTTAAATTGGCATCACTTCAGCGAAATGATTTAGTGTACTGAATTTCAAACACAATGTCTCTATTGGCTTTTAATACGTCTAGACATGTCTGGATGTGAAAATGGCACTGATAGTTGAACATGTCATGGGATGATGCCTAATGAACAACATCTTAAAAGACGTTCATGTTTTCCACATCCTGTGTTTGAGGTCATGGAAATATGACCACTATTTATTTGTAACTGCATGCCCATTGTTGCATGTTCAGAGCAAAATAATGGATCTTCCTGAGACTTGATTGCATATACAAGAGAAACTGCTGAAAGACATTGACAGGTTGGAAATTATGCATTTTTGAGATTGACATGTTTGAGAACGATTACAGGCATTTATGCTGCCACACTTCAAACTCAATACACACCCTGTTATCAAGGTGAGTGTGTGGAAGAAGGACAGCTTGATATTGATGTGATATGTGAAGATTTGCTCCAATCTCTTCGTTCAGCCAATCACTGTCCTGTCCTTTGCTGGTGCAAATCAGAGGGTGGTCTATCATCATCTGGAATTTTTTTTAATGACGTTTTTCATTTGGAGAGGTTTATTTCATAATGACAGTGTATGTGCGGTATATTTACAGAACGCCAGGTGTTGACGTGTGAGCGACGGGATGTATAACTGCAGTCCATATGGTCGTGATTTAACCTCTATGGATGAATGAGAAAACTAATTATGTCTCGAGAGACATCTTTATACACAAAGACAGACTCTTGAGATTGTGTGTGGTGCATTAGTGTAAGCAGCTGTGCTGGATGCTTGAATAATTAGACACTAAGATACATATATTCAGGCACTGTAATGCACACATGCATACTGTAAAAGACTCAAGGACAAGCACCCATTTTCTTTTTCCAGTCTTGGAGAACTATTGATCTCCAGAGGCATTTTGTTTCTTTTTTGTGAACTGCTGGAGATACAATGGGTATAGAAAAGAATTACCCCCTCCCCTCCTTTAAAATAATCATGTTGTGTTGCTTTGCAGCCTGAAATGAAGACGGGCACAGTTTTTGTTTTATCCAGCTTTATTTACTCAGTGCAACTTATAACATCCAAGTGAAAGATATAACACCAACATGTCAGAAAATAAATAAATAATAGATAAAATAAAAATGTGTTTGTTTGTGGATTGCAGTCTTGAAGTCATTCCACAGATTTTCAGTGGGGTTTAAGTCTGGGCTCTGACTAGAGCATGCAAGGACATTCATATTTTTCTCCTTCAACCACTGTGTGCTCAGTTTTGCTGTGTGCTTTGGGTCATTGTCATGTTGGAAGGTAAACCTTCTTCCCATTGACAACTTTCTGGCAGAGGGCAGCAGATTATCCTCAAGAAATTGACTGCCTTTTGCACCATCCATTTTTCCTTATACTGACTTGTGCTCCAATCCCTGCTGCAGAGAAACACCCCATAACAGGATATCCCCACCTCCATGCTTTACTGTAGGAATGCTGTTATTTGGATGGTGAGATGTATTGAATTTCTGCCAGACATATCTTTTGGTGTTGAGGCCAAATAATTTAATTCAAAGGTCAAAGGTGGCCCATTCAGCTGTTGCTTGTAGATTCAATATTTGGAGCTCAAAAGGTGTCTTTCTCCATTGAGAGGCATTAAAAAATTGTTGTGTATTCTGGTGAAATACTATTATTATATTACATTACATTATATTTTATATTTGTATATTTTTTACACTACTTTTTAAACGTTTGGCATCAGTAAGACTTTTTTGAGAGACAAATTAATATTTTTACCCACATTAAATTGATCAAAATTGACAGTAAAAGCACAGAAAATGTTTCAAAATATTTCTATTTCAAATAAATTCTGTTATTTTTATTCATTGAGTCTCATCTGCCTCAGAATCTTCAAGGTGTGTTTTGACAAAGCTCAGTCTGACTGCATGTGGTCTTTCTTGAGGAGTGGCTTTTTTCTTACAACCCTCCCATACAAGCCACATTTGTGGAGAATTTGTGATATTGTTGTCACATGGACACAATGACCACTCTTTGTCATGAATTCCTGCAGCTGCTTCAGAGTTGCTGAAGGCCTCTTGGTAGCCTCTCTGACCAGTTTCCTCCTGATGCTGTTATTTGGATGGTGAGATGTATTGAATTTCTGCCAGACATATCTTTTGGTGTTGAGGCCAAATAATTTAATTCAAAGGTCAAAGGTGGCCCATTCAGCTGTTGCTTGTAGATTCAATATTTGGAGCTCAAAAGGTGTCTTTCTCCATTGAGAGGCATTAAAAAATTGTTGTGTATTCTGGTGAAATACTATTATTATATTACATTACATTATATTTTATATTTGTATATTTTTTACACTACTTTTTAAACGTTTGGCATCAGTAAGACTTTTTTGAGAGACAAATTAATATTTTTACCCACATTAAATTGATCAAAATTGACAGTAAAAGCACAGAAAATGTTTCAAAATATTTCTATTTCAAATAAATTCTGTTATTTTTATTCATCCTGAATTTTTTTCTTTCATGGTTTCCAGAAAAATATTAAACAGCATGCTTTCAACATTGATAACAATAAAATGTGTCTTGAGCAGCAAATCTGCATATTAGAATGATTTCTGAAAGATCATGTGACTCTGGAGTAGCGATGCTAAAAATTCAGCTTTGCTATGACAGGAATAATTACATTTTATGATATATTCAAATAGAGCACAGTTATTTTAAATTGAAATAATATTTTACTATATTATTGTTTTTACTGCATTTTTAATCAAATAAATGCAACCTGGGTGAGCATAAGAGACTCAAAAATCTCAAAAATATAAAAATTGTATATATTATGAACATTGGACTTTTTCTTCAGTGACTTTCTTTTTATGAGGGTTTTTAGAAGTGTGAAATGACTTATATTCTGTTACTTTTCACATGACAGTTTGTAACAGGCATGGACCTTTAGAACGTTGATCCTCTTGGCTTGCAGGAGATTTTGAACTGTTCTTCATCCAGCAAGAATGAATGAATAAATGAATTAATAAATAAAACCAAATATTTTTTTTCATGTTTATGTCATGTATTTTAAGAGTGAACCTTATTTTCCATTCCTTTTAACTATAGGATGTTTTCTAGTGTGTTTCTCATTTGCATTTGCGAACTGAAGGAATCACTATGCAAAGTTGAGTAAGGAACAGAGAAGCATATCACTTGGGCAAAGATGTGAAGGGTAGATCCTAGGTGGCTGTCAGCAGCATGCCGCCTGCCTCTTCCCACTGATGACTAAATAACCAATTTATCTGAGTGCAGCAGCCCAATTATACTTGTCCTGAAAACTTCTGTGAATGTTAGTGCACATGTGGTTGTGTGTTTACATGTTCCCAGCTTGCAGTGTTTGATCACGCTGACCTCCAGAACTGTGTGTCGGTATTCAGCTGCTCATGTGTGCCCCTCATGAAACATTGCAAATTATGTAATTGATCCATACACTTTCAAACAGCTTGTGAATTTGAATCAGTGTTATTTCAGTATTATTTATACTGTATATTAGAGATTAATTTGCTTTTATCTTTATGTTTTCAGTTTTCATTTAATGTTAGTCATTAAGTGCTTTTGTAATTTTTTTAAAAATATTTCTATTCATCTATAATATATTTTTATTTTAATTTTAGTCATTTTAGTACTTAAAGTTATTTTTAGTTAATTGCCATTTTCAGAAGTTGTTATATTTCTATTTAGCTTTAATTTACTTTTATTCTAGTTTTAGTATTTTTTATACTTAAACTTATTTTGTTTTAGTCAGTTGCAAAGACAACTTTTCTTCTAATTTTCATCTAATATCCATATATTTTATTTCATATCATTTCATGAAAATGATTTTTAATACTTTCACCTATATCAACACTGATAACAACATATATCTGAATACATTGCAATAAACTTCCAATAAATTGTTTTTGTACTCATAATCAGTGACCGTAAATCCATATTTTTGCACTGGATCATGACTTCTGATTTGATTGTAATTGGCAATACGTCTTAATTAAGTAATGTTTATATTACATGATACATTTTTGTCATATATTTATTCTCATAAGCGATCCTTTTGGGGCTCCTTTTGCTTTAATTACTACCTCAATTCGGCGTGGCATGGAGGTGATCAGTTTGTGGCACTGCTGAGGTGGTATGGAAGCCCAGGTTTCTTTGACAGTGGCCTTCAGCTCATCTGCATTTTCTGGTCTCTTGTTTCTCATTTTCCTCTTGACAATACCCCATAGATTCTCTGTGAGGTTCAGGTCTGGTGAGTTTGCTGGCCAGTCAAGCACACCAACACCATGGTCATTTAACGTGCTTTTGGCAGTGTGCACAGGTGCCAAATCCTGCTGGAAAATGAAATCAGCATCTTCGAAAAGCTGGTCAGCAGAAGGAAGCATGAAGTGCTCCAAAATTTCTTGGTAAACGGGTGCGGTGACGTTGGTTTTCAAAAAACACAATGGACCAATACCAGCAGATGACATTGCACCCCAAATCATCACAGACTGTGGAAACTTAACACTGAACTTCAAGCAACTTGGGCTATGAGCTACTCCACCATTCATCCAGACTCTAGGACCTTGGTTTCCAAATGAAATACAAAACTGACAATAGTTTCTTATTTGATTGTCAATGTCATTTGATTGTCATTGGTAATACTTGTAATAATTTTCTATTCAAATGTGTGTGTATAGTATTATATTTACATATATAGTATTTTATATATATATATATATATATATATATATATATATATATATATATATATATATATATATATATTTGAAAGTCTTTCATAAAATAGGTAAACAGTTTTGTACCTTTTCCATATACTTTTTTTTTTTTTTGTAATGTTGTGATTTATCCTGGAGCTAACTGGTTTGGTTCATGTTTGGTTCAAGAACTCTTTATTGAGCAATGCTTTTGAATTCCCTATGGAGAGAATGAATAGGAGAAATATTTTCAGAAGCAAGCCGTTGAGAATGTGCTGGGGGCGGCACCAGTTGCGGAACATGAGAAAAAGTCCATGTGTTGTGTGCATAGACGTCTGTGGTTTTAGAGCTCCTCGCAGTCACAGGCACTTTGATGTTAATGTCTCAGGCACAATTAAAGTGCCTAGAGTGACTCAAATCAAACAGTGCTGTGTCTGAGGATCCTCCGGCTCCCTCTGGGTGCAGTGTGATCCTGTGAACTCCACAGTTTTACCTCCCTCAGCACTCGTTGTCATTTTTTGATGTTGACAGCTGTGATTAAATGAACTTGCTGAGGGTCCATTAGCGTAGTGCAGGAATTCAGCACATTTTCAGTGACAATGAAGATAAGGTTTAGGTTCTGCACATGAGTTGTGCTGTTTCTTTAATAAACCAAAGATAAATGTTCTTGTTTACTATGTCAAAGACACTTTTCACACCTCGGAAAATTACCTCTTCACAGGCCTACAACTGCTACTACAGGCAGTGAGCCTCACAAAACCACTACAAAGAGCAGCCAGAGGTGCTCACGCAGGATGCATTCTAGCATTCAAAGAAAGTGCACTGGAATACAACAGAGCGCAGGAGGTTTGAGCTGTTTTGAAGTTTAATTACTTTTAACTTAATCCACAAGTATGCATGTGTATATAAACCAGGAATTTAAAAATATTGAAAATGAAATACAAAAACGTGTTCTGTGTGAGGGATATGTCTACCTCAGACTGTTGTACAATGGATTATTATTAAATTGCTTAAAACTATTTGGATGCAATAATAATAATATTCATATTTATGAATTCATAAAAATGCATATAATTATGTAGTATTTATAGTATAATTATTTTTAGTTTATAGTTTATAGTATACAGTATAGTATGATAATAATAATATATATATATTTCTAATGATACACACACACACACACACACATATTAATATTATATTATATTGTATTATATTAAATAAAAAACACTATTTTTCATTACAGTTAATAATTATAATAATACCAGTAGTAATAATGATACAAATTATAATAATAATAAAAATATTAAATGTTAATTCATATAAATTGTGAATTTACTATGATTATTACTAGTACTATTAATGTTATTATTATACAATTACACAAATTAAATAATAAAGGTAAATTAATGCTTCACTTAATAGTTTCATAATAATAATAATAATAATAATTAGTGCTTTAAAAAAATATATATTTAACACAATTAACGCAGGGGCGGAGCTAGGGTTGGCCACCCCACTCACAACTGCCGCTTCGGTCTCTTTTTTCTTGACAAGAATTGCGTTTATTCAGATGCAGAACGTTTTTATGACCACATCAAATGGGAAACTTTTCAGACGTGCAGTAGCACGGTCTCTTCAACTGCACGCACAAATGTTGTGGCACGTGCTGCATATAATTTCATATTAAAGTGCAAATGAAACTACGAGCATGCAATGTCGTAGTTATGTCATCAGTTAAGTCATGAAGTTACCAAAAAGGTGATTAAAGCTGCATTAAAATTGTGCATGTGTATTTGTTATATATGAGTCACATTTAAGAACATGTCTCTGAAATGGTTTTCAAAACTGTCCTGGAGCAGCCCAGAGCTGTCTCCCTCATCTAACATTAACGCAGGGGCGGAGCTAGGGTTGGCCACCCCACTCACAACTGCCGCTTCGGTCTCTTTTTTCTTGACAAGAATTGCGTTTATTCAGATGCAGAACGTTTTTATGACCACATCAAATGGGAAACTTTTCAGACGTGCAGTAGCACGGTCTCTTCAACTGCACGCACAAATGTTGTGGCACGTGCTGCATATAATTTCATATTAAAGTGCAAATGAAACTACGAGCATGCAATGTCGTAGTTATGTCATCAGTTAAGTCATGAAGTTACCAAAAAGGTGATTAAAGCTGCATTAAAATTGTGCATGTGTATTTGTTATATATGAGTCACATTTAAGAACATGTCTCTGAAATGGTTTTCAAAACTGTCCTGGAGCAGCCCAGAGCTGTCTCCCTCATCTAACAAACCCGATTCAACTCATCAGTGAAGTAAGTCAGAAAAGGTAAAGAGTTGTGAGAAAATACGATGCGTGTCAGATCTGCGTCATGTTCTTAAATCTTAAACCAGCCAAAATAACTTAATAAACCAGCTGCTGTGATGTCTGTTAATCAAAGAATAAAAGAAAAAAAGAGGAAATTAATAACTTTTGCAGCTTTAAGGATACATCTATATTTAATTTAAAATTAGTGTTTGATAACTTTATTCAATTTCTGTATACAGTATTTCTTACCTGCTGAAGTGCACAGGTAAATATGACATTTATTGTAATGGGTTTATGTGAAGATGAAGTTCACTTAAATTAGAAGTTATTTTTAAAAGTCTAATAAAGTCTAAAATGTTTAAAGTCTAATAAAGACAATCAATAACAATTGAATAAATTGATAGCTCTAATTATACTGTTATGTTGAATGGCTATATTCAATGGTTAATATTAGGGGGGAAAACAATTTCATAGAGACATCAGTAGTATTGATATCAGTGATACTCTTCTTCAGTCATAAAAAAGCCATTAAACATATACTGTATTCATGTTGTTTCTACATCAATTTTAAGATTGAATGTGAAATGATCTCAATATAAAAGTATATTTAAAAACTAAAATGTTAGATGCGATTAATCCTGATTAATTTCAGAAAAAGTGTGTGATTAATTAGTTATTTTTTTAATCAATTGACAGCACTAATAATATAAAATTATTAAATAAATTAATAAAGATAAATGAATAAATATCAGTTACGGCATAATAGTCTCATAATAGTAATAGTTTATGATTGAAATTCCAGTCTTTTTCCTAGAAGAGAGCTCTTGCTGTGTGTGAGTGTGTGTGTGTTTAATGTTCCCTGATGAGAGAGGCTTGTTTGGGGTTCTTAGCTGTACTACACCACCAACAGAAACAGAGTGTGACAGATCAGAGAGGAACATAGACCCAGTGCTGCGGCTGCACTGCATGATGGGATATGGGTTAGAAAGCGCTCACAGAATAGAAAGTTTGAAAAGAGACGTCAAGTGGAACCAGAGTCAGCAGGACGTAGTGAAAGGTTGCGAAATCTTCCACTGAGAGAAATTCACGAAACAAAGATTAATACGTAAAAAAAAAAAAACACACACACACACACAAATTGCTTATCACTCTGTTGTGAATCACATCTTACAACAGCCTAAGAAAATATAGTTAGAAAAGAGTTTTTATATAATATAGTCTAGCATTAAAGGGCCCCTGTTATGCTCATTTACATGTTCATAATTTTGTTTAGGGGTTCTGTTAGAAAACATTTTCTTAGCATTTTCATTGCAAAACCTATTTTCTCTACCTCTGCCTGAACGCTCTTGCTGCATCCGAGATCGAATACTTCCCTACTATATAGACTATGAAAAACAGCATGCCAAATGGACCCGGTTGACCTACTACTACAAAGATTCTGAAGTGCGCACTCAATGGACACTTTACTATCCCATGAGGCCATGGGAGAGGATTTATGAATGGCAGTAAAGTGACACAGCTGATGCTGGTAGGCCATATCATGTGACAGTAACAACATACTGAAAGTAGCATGTTTGAATTTTATTCATACTCATATTCATACTATATAGAATGCACTTTCTTAACGGTCGCGAAGTAAGTTCGAATTCAAATGTAGTACCTACTTAGTATGCGATTTTGGACGCTATACGTCTGTTTTAGTTTTGGTTTCTTTAAAACCCACCTTTTGAGAAGCCCACTCTGCTCTGATTGGTCAGCTGGCCCCAGTCTAAAATGTAATGTAAAATCAAAAAAAGCAATATAGGTCCCCTTTAATAAAACTTCAATGACATTATTTGAAATAGTTGCTGCACAAAGTCAACTTCAGAGTGAAATCTGCATTAGTGTGCAAAGAATATTCTCTCCCTTGACCATTTGCTGTTTTCGCAATTCAGCTTGTCCTCAAATGCAGTTTGCTGGCTGTACTATATAAAGGAAAGGTCTGTTGTGCTGGTCTGTAACCTCTTCAAAGTAGTACTATTAGAGTTGATGATATTTGGTTTCACTCCAATTTTAGTTTTATGGTGTTTAGTGTTTTGTGGTCCTTTTTGGAGCTTGATAGTCACTGCCACCATGAGTGATCATGCTGATATGTTTGAGGTTATACTTACAGCGTAATTGATTTATATGTGGCTAATCTCCTGATTCTGCATTCCATGTGAAGTTAATTCTGTTGTTATGCCTTGCTATCGCAATATTTATGCTTATTTATTTATTTAGCAGATGCTTTTATCCAAATTGACTTACAGTTGACGAATAATACAACACAAGTGATTCATCCTAGAAAGACTAACATTGGAAGTGCTGTAATAAAGTCACAGAACAGCACAGAAACATAAATGAACTGGCCGTAAAGAGCCATCATTTATTTCTGTGATGCAAAGCTGAATTTTCAGCATCATTACTCCAGTCTTCAGTGTCACACGATCCTTCAGAAATCATTTGAATATGCCAATTTGCTGCTCAAATAATTTTTTTTCTTATTATCAGTGTTGAAAATAGTTGTTGCCTAATATTTTATGGAAGCTGTGATACTTTTTCAGGATTGTTTCAAGAATAGAGAATTCAGAAGGACACAATTTATTATTTTTTATTTTATTTATTTTTTGTAACAATGTAGCCTTTACTGACACTTTTTATTAATTGAATGTGTCCTTGCGAAATAAAAGTATAAATATCTTTAAAACAAATCATCCCAAACTTTTAACCGTTATCAGTTAGATAATACATCAAGCAATAGTTTATACAGTATTATAGAATAAAAATGCTGTACTTTGCGTATAGTGAGAGATTATAAATTGTGGGTTATTTTGTGCATGCATCTGAGCTGTTTTTTAAGTCTAGTCCTTGCTCAGAGAAGTGAAACAACTTGAAAATAAGGTGTTTTTTTGTTAAAAGATTAAGTGCGTTAACTGTTGTGAGTCATGTGCTCAGGTGGAGTTGTTCCAAGCTGTTCAGATGAAGATCTTTGACAGTGAAAGTGAAGGTTTGAGAAGATGGTTTTGTGCCTTTTGTGTAGGTGCTATGAGGTGCCATTTACTCTGTGACTTCTGCAGGTAATATATATTTACAAAGTGTACTGATGCATGCAGCAACCGACAACCAGTGGAGTGAGAACAACAAAAGTGTGACGTGGGTTCTCTTGAACTAGTTGAAGACGAGTCACACTCACACCACTTTGTTCTGGATAATATGCAGATGCACATGCAGGAAGGATGGCAAAAAGAACAGTACAGTAGTCAAGTCTAGACATGTCCAGAGCCTGAAAAAGCTTTGTGCGTGGTTGGATAATAAAGGCTGCATTTCTCCTGATATTGTAGAGTGCAAATCCTGATTATTTCATCCCCTAAGCTTCCTTTACGGAAGGAAAATCATATTAAATAAATATTCAGAAGCACGCAGACACCTCTACAACTTTGATGCACTCAAAAGCAATAAGTGCTCCCATGTCATTGAATCACTGTCATTCGGCATTTGCATTCAGATTTTTCTTACCACAGCACTGTTGTTTTTCCTCATATTTGTCTGTCTCTAAATATAGTGTTTTGGGAATTCAGCTTCAAAGATCTGTGTTTATCCAGGGAGAGTGATTCACATGAGATATTTGGATTTGAGACGTTATAGTGAATAAAACACAATAATCTACTTTCAGTAGATGGTTTAATGACAGTTTCTGGTAATATTATGGCTGTGTTGTTCTAAAAAAAAAAAAAGTAATAAAAATGCACAATGTTATGATATCATGGCGTTTAGAAATATATAAAAGATTTGTCATATGGAGTTGTATGGACAACTTTTAAGAAAAGTTTTAAGTTATAGTTCTCCCAAAAACGAAAATTTGCTGAAACCTACTCACTTGCAGGCCATCCAAAATGAGTTTGTTTGAATCAGGAGAGAAATATGTACAGATCAAGCGCTGTTTACAAGCGAAAACAGTTCTAAACAAATATGTGTGAGGATTTTGATATAAGATGACAACAGGGAAAGACCTTTTCACTGGAGGAAGTATTATTATGGATTATATTTTTGCCAGAAACAATGTTTTAAAGTTAAAACACCTTAAAGGGGTCCTATTATGCTCTTTTACAAAGTCTTGATTTTGTTTTTGGGGGTGTACTAGAACATGCTCTCATGCTTTATTTTTCACATAATTTACATTATTAAAATACCTTTCTCCCCAGGCTGGCACGATGAAGGTCCGCCTTCCGAAAAACAAAATGTGTTGTGATTGGTTAGCTGTCCCAGTGAGTTGTGATTGGCGAACAGCTTAGACGGTGTTTCAGTACTGCCACGCCCCCTTGCTCTGTCTTTCAACTAAAGCTTTTGGGAATCCGGCACTGTACTCCCTCATGTTGTGGAAGCTGTCCTCAGTAAAATGCGCAGCACACAACAGCAAATTGGGGTTATAATGCTCAGGAACAGAGCTAAAAAGTAAATTGCAACCACTGTAAATATCTCCCTTTGGAGTGGACTTTGAGATTTGTAACTTTCTAGATCTTTTTTTATGCCCAAACATACACACTACACACTGACTAAAATTAAAAAAGTGAAAAAGCATAATAGGACTCCTTTAATGCTTAAATGTTCATTTTTGGATGAACTGCTCCTTTAAGGTGCTTTGCATTCTGCAAGCATAAAAGCTCCAGTTGCATGTGGCAGATATGCTCCTAATGACACATTATAAATATTATTAAAAATAATGCAAATGAAAACGAAACCATCCCGAATTAGACAGAAATGTCTGATAAGTGCTAATAAGGCTTATAATATGTGATTGTAAATGTTGTTTAATAATTTCCCCTCTGAAACATGTTTCAGATGTATTAACCTCAAACAAACGGATTTTAATGGCTCATTAACGTGAATGTGTAGCGGCACTAATCTCTGCAATCAAATTCAAGCCGTCAGCTTCTTGTTCAGTTTCAGAAAGAGTCGGTAGATTATATGGGACCTTTGTGTGTCACTCTCCATCGGGGTTTCTATTGTTCTACAGGTGAGAGCTTCATCAAATTGAGACATTCAACAGCCTTTATATAGAATTCTTAAAGGCACAATAGCATAAACTGCCTAGTTAATTCAGAGAGATGGTCAGAAACAAACGTCTTTCAAAAACATAAAAAAATTACAGACCCCAAACTTTTGAACTGTAGTGAATATATGTAAAGTTATATGCTTGCCATATGCAAGTTATTAATATTAATTATCAATAATGAACTAATATAATATAGTAAATATTCTATTAAAGCCCTGTGTGGGACTGTTTTCTTAATTCCGCTCCCACCTGCTCCACGTTTTTGAATGTGCACCGGACGACACGAATTGGGCGACACGATTGTAGCGAATGCACAATATTCGCCTCAATCGCGTCTTCCTCGCAAGTTGAAAAATTTGACGTGAAAAACATCCTGCGAGTAATATAGAGCGAGTAAAGCCTTTGTTATACTTTCCACGTGCGCAAGAGTCTGCTAGGGTCCGCGTGACTTAAAAATTGTCATCAGAGGGTGTACGCCGAGGCTCAGAGCGGACATCCACGTGCCTCCCATTTTTTCGCGTGGACAGTTACAAAAGCACCAATTGCGCATGCGCTGGAAATACTCACACTTTCTTGCTCTCAGCCTTTTCTTCTTTTTCTGTGAATTAGCTAAGTACAGCAAACAAAGCAGCTGTTCCTCCTACATAGATTTCGCTGTGTTTCTGTTTTTACTGTTCAAGCCGATCTACTGCGCATGTGTGGAACCACCAGCATACACTTTCAGTAGTATAAATACAAGTAGTCCGCGTTCATGCTGTCCGCAGCTGTTCGTGTTCACGTCCGAACTGGAGTATAACAGAGGCTCACACCAAAAGCAAAGAAAATATTCGCATTGCGTTACTCGCTCTAGATTACTCAAAGGGATGTTTTTCGCATCATTCACATGAAGAAAAATAAAAAAGGCTTTCCTTCATTTTCTGATACAACCGGACGTGTCCATAAGATCTTTGCTGATTGGCTTGCGTGACAAAGCATCATGTGAATTTCCCACTCTAATTAAATTTTTTTTTTGTGCAGAAGACACGATTAAGGCAAATATCATGCGTTCGCAGCAATCTTGATCGCCCAATTCGCGTCATTCTTCTATTTGCATCTTTGCATTGACTTTCGTGCAAATAATTCAATTTGCTTTTGATGTGCACACACACCATAATATTGTAGTATAGTATAATTTTCGCGCATCAGGGAGCTACTATCAATATGTGGGGTATTTAAATCTCTTTTGAATAAGCGCTCGCTGTTCACTGTGTAACACGACTACTGCAGCAAGCCTATTGTTTATGTAACTCCATCATTCTTGTTATGCGCCAAATCACTGGATGGCGGGACCTGTGCTATATTTTTTTAACTGCCCACTCCCGCGAGATTTGTGTTTGGTCCCGTGGGATCCCAATCCCAATGTAGCCCTCTATATTTTATCCTCTTTCTTCTCACACTTAGGTAAAATAGATGTTATCAGATAAGATTTTCAAAAATAAGAAAATCAAGCAAATGCTCCCACAGACTCTCTGCATGGATTCTTCAATCAGTCAAACACAACAGGTTGTTTTCTTCAGTTTGATACTGCGCACTTCTTCACCAGTGAGTTGGTGGGGAAATTGGCCTGTGTGGAGTGGTAATCCTGAAACAGCCTCATTAGCCTCTGTGGGTTTGAACAAAAGGACAGACGCATAAGAATCTCAGCGGTGCTGTGGAACCAAAAGGGCGGGTGTCCAATCAGCCTGCGGCGGCGGCCCAAAAACACACTCTCACTGCTGGGTTCAAAGTGCTCTCCAGATGAAGGGAGCCAAATACATAAAAACAGGATGCAGCGTAGACTTTATCAAAGCCCCATCTAACACGCTGACATTTTGGGTAAGCGCAGCGGCAGGAAAGTGTGGCGCTCCTCTGCAGTCCTCAATCATTAACGTGCTCCTCCTGTAAGGTAACAGCTCAGCAGTTGCTGCACTGGCCTTATTACAGCACAGAAGCAGACTTGGACATGTAGGTTAAGACCTTCATTAATGATGCTGAATATATTTGGACATTCTCGAGAGCAGTTGGGAGTTTGTGCATCAAAGAATAATTACGAAATAGGTTTGATTCCACCAATATAGCAAGAACAGACACGGTCTTGTGTTAATGAGGGAGGTTAGATCAGCATATAGAACTTGTGTGTGTTAATATACTATAAAGGTTGAGATGAGGAACATCAGCTGTCTGAAAAAAAAAGCTTAAACCTACACTCTTTAAAATATTAGAAGAGCCATTTTTTGGTGTCCCAACCTTTCAGTGAACTGTTCTTTAAAGAACCCTTTTTTTCTTAGTTTGAGGAACATTTTAATAATCTAAAGAACCTTTATCCACTATAAAGAAGCTTTTGTGCAATGGAAAGATTCCATTGATGTTAAAGGTTCTTCATGGAACCATATATGCAAATAAAGAACCTTTACACCAAGGATGATACTTATAACTATATAGTTTTAAAAAATAGTTCTAAATTTAAAAGCAGAGTCCACACCACAACTACATTAATGGCAACAGAAGTATATATTATTGGAATCACTTTCAGAATTATTTTTTTATCCATTATATTTGTATTATTATAACATCAGCAGTCGGTCGGAATCCATCCTTCATTAAAGAGATTGAGCATTTAAAGCAGTAGACAACAACTACAGTGTGCATATTTAATAATCAGAACATTACAGTGCATTAGTGTGAATGCTGATATAATTAATATTATAGTTATCATTGGTGTGAATGGGCCTTAAGGTGGTTAGCTGGTCTCCCAGTGTGGCTAAGCTGGGATGCATTTCCAAACAAAGACATAATTCTCTTCTTAACTGTCTATCATATTATGATGCATTGTTGGGGAAACTTAACTAGTCACAACTGTTTCCTGAAAACATAGGAACTTTGTCGCACATCCGTTGTGATCCATTAATGACATCAAGCCAGGATTGGAGTGAGAACTACTGCTAATTAATTAGTTCGAGATCAAATTAATCCAGATCGTACAACACCAAATAATTTAACTACCACAGCATTTGCTACCATAGTTGGTTAACTATGCTTTTGGGAAAGCTGATTAATCTGGCCTGACTTGATGGTTTTAGATGGATTTTGAGCTTTTGTCAACCAGCTGAACACCAGGCTGGGAATCCTGCTCGACCAGCTTAAACCAACTAAGACCAGCAAACCATGTTAGGCAGGGTGTAACGAGGAAGTGCTTCTCTGAAGAGTTTCTCCAAAACTCCATTTGGGTACTAAAGCCTCTCTGATGACAGCATTAGTGTGTGTGTGTGTGTGTGTGTGTGTGTGTGTGTGTGTGTGTGTGTGTGCATTTAAAGCTGCTTTAGCTGTTTAATAACACAGCACACACACTGCATCTGTTGATGAAAGCGGGCTCAGTGTCCATCAGCAGCGGTCAGCACTTCTGTTGCAGGAAAATCAGCTTTAGTCTGTTAATGTGGAGAGGCAGCAGAAATGAAGGGATGCAATTCATTCAATTCTATTCAAGGGCAGATTCTCTGTTTACAAACTCATATGTCATATGTAGGCCCACATGGAATCTGGCTACTTTTTTCACTTTTTCTGTGCTAAATGGAACTAAAAAAAAAAAACTATCAAAACCAAAGTGTTTTAACATATAACATGGTAGTAAAATACCATAAATAAGGTACACAAATATGCTGCCATTTCTAGATCTGTATGTTAATCCATCTGTCTGCCTATATAAGTTTTGACTATTTCTCACCAAAAAAACAAAAATAAAATAATATTAATAATAATAATAATTATAGCTTTAGAATACTTGCTATATAGTGCATCCACTTCAAACGCATAATTTTATGATGATGATGGTTATATATATATATATATGTATTCCATTTTTTTAGGCATTTATTATTATTATTATTAAGGCACAATCCAAATAGCAAAAAAACTAAAATAAAAATAGTATTTAACATGGTGCACTTGGTGAGCCTCCTGTTGTTGTTTTTAATGAATTTATAATTGTTCTAATAATTTTTTACCATTTATTTAGGCATTTATGCTTCATTCATTTGGTTATTGTACTTAATATTTTTCATATTTTGAAGTTTGACATTTCCATATCCAAGTTACTTTAAAAGGATAGTTCACCCAAAAATGAACACACCCATTAACGTAAACTACACCAGAGCGCGTACACACCTCACACACCGGATGCCGTGCGCGTGCTCAAAGCAGTTGGACATAGTGCTGTATTAGAGGTAAAATATAATATAAATACTGTTCGGTTTCTCACACAAAACGAACGTTTCGTGTCTTAGGACATCAATGTGTCGTCACAAGCCGCAGGGTTTAATTTGGATTTGTCTGTGCATGTTTTTTTTACTCTCATAGATTTTGTTACCATTGCCATGCATTATACGACTGATAGACTGCAGCGGTTAAAGTTAAAAATCATCATATGTGTTCTACTGAAGAAACAAAGTCACCTACATCTTGGATGCCCTGGGGGTAAGCAGATAAACATCACATTTTCATTTTTGGGTGAACTATCCCTTTAATAGCACAAGGCACAATCCAAACAGCAGGAAAACATGGACTTTTGGTGGTCCCCCTCTTATTGATAAACGTTTTCCTCTTCTCCATTTCTCTTCTCCTTTTCTCTTTTTCTCCTTTGCCTCTGCATTATATTTAACACATTTCTGAACTTTGACCTTTTGAGAGGTTGATGGATTTTTTTTACTATTTATTTATTTTCAATGATCATTTCTGCTATTTTATGTTCTTCAGCATCTTAGCTGACTGGCTTGTTTTGCAGCAGACTTTCCGTCGACATCTTTAGTCAGTAAGACTAATTAAATGACTAAGTTAAAAGCTATGTTTTTGCAGCTGTCCCCCGGGGTGAGTAAATGATGGTTCAGTATTTTTTGGGTGAGCTGTTTTTTAAAGCTTATGATGAATAGCTTTGGACTTAAGCTACTTGAAACATACAGTAGTCATTTGCAGAAATGCTGAGTTTGTGGATGCACTAATGCAAAGCGTTATTTGTGCAACGTCATGCATCACTCTGCAGAAAATACATTTCTCTTACTTTGAGTGTGTTTATCCATAAAACACATCCACCATTTCAGAAGCATTAAAAACCCATCTGGCAGTCTGCTTTTCACATATATGTTTTTGTGTGCTTGTTTTGCTCACTCTCATCTATGCACTACTGTGTGCATCGCTGTTATTGAATATCTGAAGTGTCTCTAATAGACCGCATCTCAGCCGTCTGTCTATGGTTGAAGTGTCATTGCAGTGGCCTGTTTTTTTCACATGGAGAGAGACTCAATGGCTTTAACTCCCCATTAGAATATATCGACTCTGACGCGCATTATTAGCAGAGCACACCATCTCTAATGGATGCCGTGCGCATTAAAGGAGCTGCTGATGATGGGCTGGAACTCACGGCCGGTGAAACAGAGTTGGAGGCAAAAGCTGTCTGGTCCTGTCTCAATATGATGAATAGCAGGTTTTGTAAAGATTTCAAAACTGTCCTTGGCTGTATTGTGACCTGAGGCGAAATCTGTTCTGCCGCGCCAAACCCAACAGTTGCAAAATATTGCTGAGGATGAGGAGGTCAGTGTGGACCTGCATTGATGCTGAATGTACATTATGTGTATGGTAAATAATTCATTTATATGTATGGCTGCAACTTTTAAAATAGCATTGTCTAGATACCCTGGGTTTGCTACATAACGATATACCTACAACCACAGAGCTGATGTTTCTATTTTTAGACATTTTCTTCTATATGATTTGTATGATATAGGGGAGACCAGGACCAGTTGTCACACTAAAGTGAAGATTTCTCAGGGTATGGTTATTTTTGTAAGTCAATTTCTGTGCGGGCACAAACCTAAAACTTGGCTACAAAACCAATATTGAATATTTCCATTTCCATATTTATTGCTCATAAAAATATGCCTATGGCATTATATAGCACCAGTGTTATCTTTGTGTTGAGATACTATTTAAAATGTTATATTAACAATTTTCATTTTCATTTTAAAGTTTTAGTAATTTTGTTGTGTGTTTTTGTCATTTTTATGAGTTATATGTCTATATAGTTTTTATTATTATTTGTTGTTTATTTATTTTATTCATTTATTTTATTTTTATTTAGTAATCATTTAATTTATTTATTTTTATTTATTATTTTAATTTTTTAACTTTTATTTTATTTCAGTTTTAGATATTTTAGTACATCAAGTTAAACTAAATAAAAAAGTATTTGCCTTAAGGTTAAGGATAAAAAATATATATATTTCTATTAATGAAAGGGTTTTTTTAGGTTTTGGTTAACTGTAATAAATGTGTATAGCATGATTTATAAAAATATAAAAGATTATAAAATGCATGTGTCACGAATTCGGTCCATGGACTTCCGTTTATTCACCACCAGAGGTCACCCTTTCCACAAAAAAAATTAAATAATAATTTATAAAATGCTAAATGAAATATGGTTTAAAAAAATCTTCTACTGCATGTTCAACTGTATTTAAAATGTTTTATAGGATATATTATACATTTTCAGCAAAATTTTAAGAGAAAAACAATTGAGACAGTAAAAATGGGGAAAAAATTAATATTAACAAAAAAAGATTAAACACAATGCGTGCAAAATAAATGTGAAATGTTGGTTTCATCAGCCCCGTTACAGCATGTTGTCACGATGCAGTGGGAACTGTCTGTTTATTGACACTGATATAATATCTTAATAATAATTCAAACAAAAAAAATTAAATAATAATTTATAAAATGCTAAATGAAATATGGTTTAAAAAAATCTTCTACTGCATGTTCAACTGTATTTAAAATGTTTTATAGGATATATTATACATTTTCAGCAAAATTTTAAGAGAAAAACAATTGAGACAGTAAAAATGGGGAAAAAATTAATATTAACAAAAAAAGATTAAACACAATGCGTGCAAAATAAATGTGAAATGTTGGTTTCAGTGTATTTTAGTAATTTTACACTTTTGGTATTTAAACATGGCACTTTATCAGACTTCCATTCCAGCATGTGGTGTACTGTGAGTGTGAGACATGGACCTCCAATATTAGCATATATTGCATAACAGATGTTTAATATTCAGTCCCAGCATGCCATGTGTGTCTGATCATGGCTGGTTTGTGAGTCCGAATTCTTCCCACATTCACCGCCATCACAGCTGTGATGACACAGAGAGTCTTTTAATGAAGAGTAAATACGGCTCAGTTAATGTGCCATTTAATATGCGCTTCTCAAACAAGTGTCTAAATCAGAGGAAGATAAAAATATAAAGGCCTTATGTTGTTTCAACACCCTTCAAGCCCTGCGATTCTGGAAGATGAGAATGGAAAAGATAAATGTAATTATCCATCACGGTGCGCCCCTTTTGAAATATTTTCATAAAGATTAGAGAAGCTATAATCTACAGATGTCTGATGTAGTGCTGGCCGGATGAATGTGTTTGATAATTGCTTACTCTGGGCAGCTCAGAGGTGTTCTCATTAGCAGAATAATAGTAAATGTCCTGGACATGCAGAGAGTGGATTTGGGCTTTATAAATGCAGCCATTATGCTGATTATTTCTTATTAGATGACGTAGATGATGTTGGGATTTGCATTTTGACTGTGAGCCAGTCGACCCACTTCCAAGAATCCTGCTTGTGTTGACCTTTGCCTTCATCTCATCAATGCTGACCTAATGTGTGACATTTAACCCCCTTTGACAGGCTTGGACAAAATTCTGAATTCCCGTTCAGTTAATGATTTGGAACTTGAATTGAATTGGCACAGGATGTTGAATTGGAATGAAAGGAAAATACATTTACAGAATTGCATTTATCAGAGAAATGTAACAGAATGCAGCAGAGAAATTTCATTTTCGCAAATATAAAGAATTTAAATATTATTTGGGGGTAATTATGTCTATTTTTTTCCACAGATATGTAGAATATTTTAAAATATTTATTTCAAGTGAATTTTCTTTCCTTCACAGTAATGATGGACATTTTCAGTAATCCTTATTATTATTATTATTATTACATATATAGAAAAAAAAATTACACACACAGAGGTCTCGGCTATATTTTTGTATTTCAAGCCACATTATTGAAATTTTCCTTTCTCTAAATACTTATTGATATATAATATAAATGTATCAAAATGTGTGGTTGTGTGTGTGTGTGTGTGTGTGTTATTATTAATATTATTATTAACGATAATCACCAGCATAATAGTAATAATAACTTTGACAATAATCATATTTTTTTCTGGCTTATAGTATATGCATTTATATTTATGCATTTAGCAGATGTTTTAAAGGGATCATGAATTGAAAAAATCAAATTTTCCTTGATCTTTTGACATGTAAGAGGTCATTGTACCATACA
>NW_015505256.1:1672738-1673646 GCF_001515645.1 Sinocyclocheilus grahami | reverse complement strand
GTCCTCCCCCCAATGGGGTTTGACCCCATTACATTGGACTACCCTGCTGGCAGAGCAGTCAGAGATGCCATAATAACACAATATTTGTGTTCAATTTGAATAAACGCATATTTGGAGACCTGTTTGGAACACCAGTGCATTTTTATTGATTTTCACGGTGATGAAAGAAAAAAGCCTTACGCTTAAGCCTTTAAACTAAAGCACTGCTTGATATAATAAGCATATGACCTCTGATGTTCATTTTTTTTTAATTATTTGAAGCTCCTTACTCTCATAGTCCTGCTCCAGGGTTCTTTTATACAGAGTCCCCCGGACAGAGCCTGTTTCCACCTGAATAAATAACAGACTGGTTAAAGTACATTCCAGGCTGGGGAATCACACAGACTGACATGGACTTGCACAAAGACAGAACTGAACTGTAAGTTCTGTGCAGAGATTCATGCACTGCCGGTTTTCCTTTTCTTGGGAACCTTCAGGAGGAAGAAACTTCAGGTTGGGTTGTCAACCTTATCTGACCCAGGGACCCTCTATACTTACCTCAGCCAGGAGAGGGACCTAATAATGTAAAATGCTACTTAGCTAATAGGGGAAGTTCTTACAACTTTCAATAAAGTTATTTAAAAGTTATGTAAATGTTAGCACAAAACATTCTTAAAATAATCTTTATGAAACACTCCTTTGATGTTATTTTTATTCGAGTGTTCTCACATTCTACGATCCACATTCTTGGAATGTCTTTACCATGTTATTGATATTTCCTGAATGTTTTTGTAATGTTATCATAAAACTTTGTCAACCCAACGTTCTTGGAATGTCCTTTTAATGTTATTTGTGCTTGGTGAATTTAGTAAGAAACTTCATTTTCAGAAAGTCCTTATGAAGTTATGTGTACTTGATGAACATTCTCA
>NW_015505256.1:1665276-1672728 GCF_001515645.1 Sinocyclocheilus grahami | reverse complement strand
AGAGCATTATTTGTTTGTTCGGTACATTTCACTGTGGATTCTTTGGTAAATCAGTCACAGTTTCAGTGCAGACTTTTTTTCTTGCAAACAGACATTTACTGTAAGATATGAACCTGACAGTAATAACACAACATAAGTAAGTGTTCATTATAATGCCTAATCTGTGATCACTGATTTCTGACATGCAATGATTCATGTACAGTAAGATGCTCTTTGTCTCAAAATCATTTATTGCTGTTTATGCATCAGTTAATCAAGCCAGTGACTAGCTACACATTGTTTCTCGTAGTAGCATGAAAACGATCTGTTATTTAAATTGGGATTAAACTATACACAGAAAGCGATCAAAGAACGCTCCCTTTATTATCGCTAGAGCTGTCAATCACATAGCACGAGTTTATGTTCAATGAAATTGACAATTTTGATGTAAAAAAAAAATCATACTAACATTATAAGTACACCTCAGGAAACATGATCAAATAATTAAAAATGCAGTTCATGACCCCTTTAACCAAAAGTCACTTTCAGTGTATTCAAGGTATTCTTTATATATTATCGGGTTTTGCTTTCCCTGTGAATTCATGACCTTGGTGTTGTTAGTGTCATGCTCTTAAGCTACTAGAACAAAGGAACAAATAGTGTGAACTGGTTAGAAGGTGTCTGAACTTGGTGAGGTTCTGCATAACAAATATCGCTGAGAGATAACTTGTGCACAAAGAGTCACTGTCAGACAAGAGACAGTTCACACTACAGTCCTCCCCCCAATGGGGTTTGACCCCATTACATTGGACTACCCTGCTGGCAGAGCAGTCAGAGATAGTTCATGACCCCTTTAACCAAAAGTCACTTTCAGTGTATTCAAGGTATTCTTTATATATTATCGGGTTTTGCTTTCCCTGTGAATTCATGACCTTGGTGTATTTGATCAAATATACAGTAAAAACAGTGATATTGTGAAATATTATACAACAATTTATAATAGCTGGGTTTTTTTTCTTTTAATATTCAGAAATAATTCTAACATGCTGATTTGGTGCTCAGTAAACATTTCCTATTATTATCAGTGTAGAAGCTGCTTAATATTTTTGTGGAAACATTTTGGAGCTTTGGAATTTTGTATAAATATATGTACATTCGGTTTTGATCAATTTAATGAATCATTGCTGAATAAACGTATTCATTTATTGAAAATAAAAAAAAATAAAAAAATGTAATCTCACCTTAAAATTTTGAATGGTGTGTGTGTGTGTGTGTGTGTGTGTGTATTCTGTGCATATATATAAGCTGATGCTAAACCTAAATTGCAAAAAAAAGACTTATTTTCTTAAATTAATCTTCTAGTATAAACATTTCAACATCCATAAAATAAATGACATACAGTATTAGGTATTATTTTAAGATATTTCTGCCAAAATTGAGTGAGGTTTATTCTTACCACAGAAAAATAATTATCTTTCTTGTTCTTGTACCTTCCTTAACTTTTTGATTCAATAGAAAGTACATCAAAACAATAAAGAAAACTTCCCAAAGCTCTGGAGTACATCTGTATATTCAGTATGTAATCTTGTGCCCAGGTGTAGGACTCTTTTCTGGGATAGTGGTTGTTGCTTAAGGCTTTAGTTCTTCTTCATAGTCATCCTGAATCCTAACAGGTAATTAAAAGCGGATGGGTATAAGGTATTGGGATCAAGCGCCTCATAATTCCTCATTATCTTCTCAAAACAGATAATTACCCTCTGGAAACATCTCTCTGTACAAACAGTACTTGTTCCTTACTGGCCCTATAGAGGAAGACACTTCACTGGCTGAATACTGACTAATATTATTTACTACAGCATTTTGTCAAATGGAAAAAAAGATTAATATATGGCATTTACAGGTGTTATTGGGATGTTAGAAAAAGAAATGTAAATTATATCACTGTGTCAATTAATGTCAGCACTGATAGATTGTTTGAGTTTTAATAGTAAAACTGTAGCATGGATTAAATTAGAAATGACTTTATATGATGAATGGTTTAATATTTTGCACATTAATTATAATCATTTTTGCATTTTTTTTTAACCAAACGTACGGCAAAATGATTTTTTTTTAATATATGATCACCCTCAGGCCATCCAAGATGTACATGAGTTTGTTTCTCCATTGGAACAGATTTGGAGAAATTTAGCATTATGTCAGTTTTTCACCAATGGATGCTCTGCAGTGAATGGATGCCGTCAGAATGAGAGTCTAAACAGCTGATAAAAACATCACAATAATCCACACGACTCCAGTCCATTACTTAACATCTTGTGAAATAAAAAACCGTGTTTGTAAGAAAAAAGGCATCAAGGTGTTTTAACTGTATACTAAAACATGAGTCCATATCTGTTCCTCTAGTCCAGGGGTAGGCAAGTTCGGTCCTAGAGAGCCGCAGTCCTGCAGAGTTCAGCTCCAACCCTAATCAGACACACCTGCACAAGCTAATCAATGTCTTCAGGATTACTAATGCTATAGGCAGGTGAGGTTTTTTTTCAGGGTTGGAGCTGAACTCTGCAGGACTGCGGCTCTCTATGACCGAACTTGCCTACCCCTGCTCTAGTCCATCCAAAAGTTCATCTCCTTTTGTCCTCTCACTTCAAAATTCACCACTATATTTGTTTAGAACTGTTTTCGGCTGTTTTCGGTGCTTGATCTGTGTATATTTCTCTTTTGTTATTCAGACTTGATGACTTTTTTACTGGAGAAATAGAGAACTCGCATTTTAGCCCAGGAGCAACGGTTTGAATTTAAAAACATCTTAATAATGAATTTGTTTATTACAAACATGCAGCTTTTCACTTCACATGGATTACTAGTGGATTATTGTGTTGTTTTTATAATCTGTTTGGACTATTATTCTGACGGCACCCATTCACTGCAGAGGATCCATTGGTGAGCAAGTGATGTAATGCTACATTTCTCCATATCTCTTGTGAAGAAGAAACTAAATCATTTACATCTTGAATGGCCTGAGGGTGATTACATTCTATGCAAATTTTCATTTTTGAGTGAACTGTTCCTTTAAGTCTGTCTGAAGTTTCCAAATACATTTTTGGTGGCAATGCGTTTTGTGTGATTTAGTGGACTCAAAATTGCCAGCGATACAATTCTGCTGTGAGAGCACTGATCAATTTGTGACTCCTCTGTGTACTGGAGTGGAGAACACCAAACAGTGCGTGTGTTTCTTTCAGTCTGTGTCGTGTTTCATTTTGATAATGGCCATTGCTTGCGAGTGGATGCAGTGAGCAGGAGATGTGTAGTGTCAGTACAGCAAGTTGATTCGCTCTAGCCGTGTGTACACCGTGATGCAGTGCTCATCTGTTCGAGTTAGCCTCCTCTAGAGAGTCCATGTTTTTGAGTTTGATGTCAGTCTCTAAGGTAGATCCCACAATACCTAAATGGGTTATGAGCCTGAAAACCTTGTTTCTTATACGCGGAGAAGAAAGAGGGAACACAGATTGAAAGTAGTGCACCATATGGTCTTATAATCTAACCAAACATGCGCAGTCATCACTCACTGATATGCTTGAACTTGATTGCAGTAAGAGAAATATCCAGTTGAGTGTTTATTGGCCTGAAATGTATGATCTCTACAGTAGAGGCCAGGGGGTTTGCAAATTAGTTATTGTGTTTACATGCTCAATCTTACACTGATTATGCATTATAATCAGATAATATGTAAAGTCATGTAAATGCTTTAAACTGTGTTCTTTTATCAGGTAAAAGTCATAAGTGGTTTAAGTAAAACCCACTGAAAACGTTTTGCCCATTACCCCAATTTGTAAATTCTTTTAGTGGCATTCTGATGCTTTATTCGATGAGCATGTGTTGCACCAGAAAACTTCCATCTCAGCCATTTTCTAGTATTGTCAAGTTTTTATAATGAGTGGGGTTTTTAATATCAAAGTTTTTTGCCACTGCTATGCATTGTATAAATATTGTTTATATGTATATGTATATTAAAAAGTATATATATATAAAAACATACAAACATACACACACACACACACACACACATTACATTATATAGTTTAAATAAATATTATTAATTTCCATATTTTAAAAATATAAATGAATATTGAAAAAAATATTCAAAATATCAATAAACACTATAGATGTATCTCAGTGATACTAAAATAAGGATTCTATGTCTTGGAAGTATGAACCAAATGAGAATTTTCACCGGAAAATGTAATCTGCCACTTTTGTTCTTACCAACTGAAAAAAAAAAAAAAACATTACAATAAATCACGCTACCAATGGTGATTAAATCTAACGATCACTTAGCTCATATCACATCAACTTTGTTCTCAATTTGTTAATGTTAACAACATCAGCATTGTGTGACTACGTCATGTGTATTTAGTGTGTATTAGCTTTACTTGTAGATTTAAATTTCTATACAGTCTATTCTCTAATTGTCATACCATTCGAATTTCATATAAAGAAATAGTTCTTTTAAACCAAAAAGCAAAGTAATGTTCCTTAGAACTGGTTCTCTTTGAAATACAAATCTTGTGTAATCACACATATCTGTAATCAGATGCACATTTAAAACTGGAACATTATTACAAGCTTACCGTTGAGAATATGGCTAAGGTATGGAGATAGTTTTGAACACTGGCTGGTTATGTACTTGCTCAAAAATAGATTTTTGATCATTTTAACAAAAAAAAAGTTACTGACAGCAGCTTTAAATATACATTTTTTTGTTAGATTAGTTCCATCATCACTCTCTTTTGAAATACATTGGGTCTCTGAAATGGAAAAATCAGTCTTAATAATGAACAGTATACTGATATATCCAAACAGAGACTGAGTGGGTGAAACTAAACCAATAATCATGATAAATGCATATAATTCTGTGACAAAGCGTGTGTGTATCCTGTTGAATGGGCTGAAAGAGAAGTGTGTTTTAGATTGATTATCTCCACTCTATTATAAAACCAAAGCAATCATGCAAAAAAAAGGGAGAATGCATTTGATTAATTAAACATAATTGCATTTGTGTAATGAATTGCTGTAAATTGACAGATACTGGAGAAAAAAAAACCCCAAATTGCTTAAAAAGTTACTTGAAATAAACAATAACTGAATGATAGTTGCCAAGATAACATTTCTCAATTTATTTTAACTTGATGTACTAAAATGACTAAAACTAAAACTGAAAGAAAAATGAATAAACTCTCTCTCTTTAATAAAAACCATAAACAGTATCTCAATGCTTCTATAATAACTAAGATTTTGAGTCAAAGGTCCAATTAGTGGTTAGTGGCAGTGGTTTTTGTTGGTTTCAAAAATGTATTAAAGTTTTCCTTCCTTCGTTACTGACAGCAGCTTTAAATATACATTTTTTTGTTAGATTAGATTTATATTAGATTGTTAGAACTATTTTTACCAATTCTTTCTGGTTTTTACTGAATTCTAAGCATTTTTTTATAATTATCATTTACACATTGTTCAACATCTTGGATGTTTGGAGATATATATAATATTTGATTTATGTGTTGATTTCAATAAATGTTATTTCATTAGAATGCACAAAAACTTTGAACAGCTGTCAAATCAATGATTTTTAATTTTGGATGGTATAGTTATGACTATTGTATGACCGATGATCTTAGAAGGTACTTAAGAGGTTTTGGAACATAGTCACTCACTGTGTGATTAAAATCCCCCACACATGGAAAGTTTGTTCATGGTCATACCAAAAATCTCTTATTTGCGGAGAATTTCAAGCAATGATAGCCAAGTCTTATGGTCTTAACTGGGGGTTTAAATCGGGCGAGTGCATCAGAGACATTATTGTTTCTCAGTGCACCATATATAACTAGGACTTTGGCTCAGATCTCTGAAGGGCTGTGTGGATGGGGACGTACTCCAGTCACGGCTGCAGTTTACATGCTGCATAAGCAGAAACATGTGCATTTAAAGCATGTCTCCCTTCTTCTCACTTCTCTTTTTTCACTTTTTCCTCGCTCTTTCTCTCCTGCCTCTTTCCGTTCCTTTGCCTTTGATGTGCTAAACAATAAACAATTTTATTCCCTCCTCACATGTGCAGCTTGTTCCTGAGATGTCTGCCAGTTCTGTGTCCGTAAGCAAACTTAAAGGGACTTGGATGAAACTTTTGGGCGCAAAGTTTGGAAGGTTATTTGAGATGAGGTTTTGACATCCTGGTTTTGATCAAAAGGGGATGTCCACAGACTTTTGTTCCTGCTTCAAAGCCTCATGAAACCCCATGAATGGGCCAGACTAGACCTTTCATGACACACCTATCTCCAGGCACACTTTCTCCAGGCACACTTACAACATGTAAAAACCTGATTCCCCCCCGCCCCCACTTCAGCTTTTATCGATAATAAGAGAGATTTCCATCATCACTCTCTTTTGAAATACATTGGGTCTCTGAAATGGAAAAATCAGTCTTAATAATGAACAGTATACTGATATATCCAAACAGAGACTGAGTGGGTGAAACTAAACCAATAATCATGATAAATGCATATAATTCTGTGACAAAGCGTGTGTGTATCCTGTTGAATGAGCTGAAAGAGAAGTGTGTTTTAGATTGATTATCTCCACTCTATTCAAACCAAAGCAATCATGCAAAAAAAAGGGAGAATGCATTTGATTAATTAAACATAATTGCATTTGTGTAATGAATTGCTGTAAATTGACAGATACTGGAGAAAAAAAAACCCCAAATTGCTTAAAAAGTTACTTGAAATAAACAATAACTGAATGATAGTTGCCAAGATAACATTTCTCAATTTATTTTAACTTGATGTACTAAAATGACTAAAACTAAAACTGAAAGAAAAATGAATAAACTCTCTCTCTTTAATAAAAACCATAAACAGTATCTCAATGCTTCTATAATAACTAAGATTTTGAGTCAAAGGTCCAATTAGTGGTTAGTGGCAGTGGTTTTTGTTGGTTTCAAAAATGTATTAAAGTTTTCCTTCCTTCCTTCCTTCCTTCCTTCCTTCCTTCCTTCCTTCATGTGAATTCTGTCTTTCTGCTAAAGTTAAACTAAAATTAAAATTCCAGTATTGTCATATTTGTTTGAATTTTTATACTTATAGTTTTACAGTTATTGAATAGCAAGTCAATTCTTTCTTTCTTTCTTTTCTGTCTGTCTTTCTTTCTTTTTTCTGTCTGTCTGTCTTTCTTTCTTTCTTTTCCCAAACTTTAGTATTTCATATAAAACATCTTCTCAAATCAGTACCATAAACGTCTCAGGTTACGCATGTAACCATGGTTCCCTGAGAACAGGGAACGAGACGCTGCGTCCTCTAGAGGGCGCTAGGGGAACGCCTTCAGCGTGACCGGTGTCTGAAGCATGAAATGAAAAAACGACAATGCCCTTGACATTGGCAGGCGGCAGCCTATGACATAAACAATAAAGCGAGTGCGGGTATAAAAGCG
>NW_015505256.1:1664391-1665144 GCF_001515645.1 Sinocyclocheilus grahami | reverse complement strand
CTACACTCAACGCCAGGGGCAGTTAGTGAGGCTCAAGAACCTACACATTAATACTGCCTAAGCGGAGCTATGCAAAGTGGAGGCTTCAGCAGAATGACTCTCTAAACGAGAGGAAGCCTCTCACTCAACCATAGTTGAGGGGCTCCTAAGAGTGGAGGTCTCAGCACAATGACTCTCTAAAGCGAGAGGAGACCTAGCAACACTCAACGCCAGAGGCAGTTAGTGAGGCTCAAAAAAGGGGAGAGCCTACAAACCCATATTCTGCCCAAGCGGTGCTCTGGAGAGCGGAGGTTTTAGTAGGATGACTCTCTTAAACGAGAGGAAGCCTACGACACTCGATCCTGGTAGGGCAACTCTTAAGAGTGGAGGTCTCAGCATAACGACTCTCTAAAGTGAGAGGAGACCTAGCTACGCTCAACGCCAGAGGCAGTTAGTGAGGCTCAGAAAAGAAAAGAGCCTACAAACTCATATTACTACCAAAGACGGAGTTCTAAAGAGTGGAGGCTCCAGCAGGATGACTCTCCTAAATGAGAGGAGCCTAACAACACTCAACCCTAGTTGAGGAGCTCTTAAGAGTGGAGGTCTCAGCA
This sequence comes from Sinocyclocheilus grahami, assembly GCF_001515645.1. Classification (NCBI taxonomy): domain Eukaryota; kingdom Metazoa; phylum Chordata; class Actinopteri; order Cypriniformes; family Cyprinidae; genus Sinocyclocheilus; species Sinocyclocheilus grahami. The sequence continues at coordinate 1,664,554 of NW_015505256.1, read as the reverse complement.
TAACGACTCTCTAAAGCGAGAGGAGACCTAGCTACACTCAACCCCAGAAGCAGTTAGTGAGGCTTAGAAAAGAAAAGAGCCTACAAACTCATATTACTGCCAAAGTGGAGGCTTCAGCAGGATGACTCTCCTAAATGAGAGGAGCCTAACAACACTCAACCCT
>NW_015505256.1:1653299-1664073 GCF_001515645.1 Sinocyclocheilus grahami | reverse complement strand
ACTCTCTAAAGCGAGAGGAGACCTAGCTACACTCAACGCCATAGGCAGTTAGTGAGGCTCAAAAGAAAGAGCCTACAATTCATATTACTGCCTAAGCGGAGCTCCGGGGAGCGGAGGCTTCAGCAAGACGACTCTCTTAAACGAGAGGAAACCTAACAACGCTCAACCCTAGTAGAGAAGCTCCTAGATCTCAGCATGACGACCCTCTAAAACGAGAGGAGACCCAAGTACACTCAGTGCTAGAGACAGTTCACGCAGCTCACCAAAGAACCTTCAAACTATTAGTACTGCCTAAGCGGAGCTCTGGAGAGCGGAGGTTTGAGAAGAATGACTCTCTTAACCGAGAGGAAGCCTAACAACACTCAACCCTGGTAGGGGGGCTCTTAAGAGTGGAAGTCTCAGCATAACGACTCTCTAAAACGAGAGGAGACCTAACTACACTCAATGCCAGAGGCAGTTAGGGAGGCTTAAAAGGAAAACACCTACGAACTCATATCACTGCCTAAGTGGAGCTCTGGAGAGCGGAGGCTTCAGCAGAAAGGGCATTGTCGTTTTTTCATTTCATGCTTCAGACACCGGTCACGCTGAAGGCGTTCCCCTAGCGCCCTCTAGAGGATGCAGCGTGGAGTTCCCTTTCGAAAGGGAACTGCATGTTTCCATTCAAATTTTTATTTTTTTTTGATGACAAACATTTTTTTGTGCATATTAAGAAATAGGCTTTCAAAAATAAATCTTGTCAGTTTTGTATATTAGGGTTGTGTGTTACACCTAATCTTGTTCAATTAATGTTTATTGCATTATTTCAGTTTCATGTGTGTTACCATGATGGTGTTTAGTGTTTGTGTGTATGACACTGTGCAACTATTATATATGTTATTATTTAATAGCTGCTTGTGATGGGCTTTGGTTCATCATGTGACTTTCTCATCACCACCTGCATTTGGTGGTTATCAGTGTATTACAAAGGTACAAAACAGGTGCTGAAACAGTACTTCAATAGGTTTTTTTACCGTAAATTTTACGGATTTTTTTTAACAGTGTACCCTGAGAAATGTTCTCTGGAGTAAAAGTGTGGCTACTAGGCCCTTTTGTTAAAATGATCTCAGACTCACACTGATTGCTATTTATTGTGGAATATATTCTATAGGCCTATACAAATATATTGGACTTCACTTCTTCATAATACTGTCTATAATATACGCCTCTCTTTATCCAAGCATATGCAGGACTTTTGTAATACCCCCACGGTGGTTTCACAAACTATTTCTCTCTTGAAATGTGGAATTATCGACATGTTAATTCTTAGCACTGGCCCATAGTTCCCAATTGCATTATTAATAGAAGAGAATAATGTGCATTTTCTCTAAAGAGACATGTCTGCCTAATGGTTGTATAATTTGTCTGATATCAAGACGTTTTACTTATTAGTCTGGTTTCCTGTTGTGCTTGCTGTGTCTTGGCTCATTGCACTGTATTAGATGGTAGATTGCTAATAGTTGAGAAGAGTCCTGAGAGAGGAGACGGCAATGCTACCTAAAAAAACTAGGGTAGATAATCAGCCTCTTTGTCTACCGACTGGTTAAATTGATTTTCTGAGGGAAAACAGCTTGTGCGTGAAATACCCTTGTGTGCGCACACACACACACACACACACACACACACAGACAGACAGACAGAGTTCCAGGATGAAACCAGAAGAGCTGCATGTGGGGCTAAAACAGTTACAAGAATGCTTTTGAATTCCTTGTTAAACTTTCTTCAGGCTTAATGTCTAAAGAGACTAGTTTTTTATGTTTTAGACAGTTTATTTAACAAAGAGCCTTTCTTGTGAGAATCAACAAGGGATGGTTTTTAATCAGAGCATAAATATTCTATGATTTTATGTATTACATGTAATTCTCCTCCTGTATCAAATATCTGATGTATATCTTTAACCTAGATTTTAACATTAATTTAATTGTATTTTATTTTTGAGGTCCACTTATGATGTTAGTAGTAAAGTTATAATTTCATCAAGATTTTTGTGACAAAATCAGTCAGAATTTAGTTTTTTGTGGATGGAATGACCCTTAAAAAAGTTTGATAAGGGGTCAGTCCGATAATGAGGAATTAATAATGATAATAATAATAATAATAATAATAATAATAAAATATTTCGAATTTAGTTTTTCATGAATGGAATGAAAAATAAAATAAATACATACATACATGCATACAAAGTTTGAAGAGGAGTCAATCCGTTCATGAGAAATTAAATTAGGACTGATTTTGTTAAGTTTTCTTTTATAAAAGTATAAGAATTATAAGAAAATTTGAATTATTAAGAAATTGTTTTGAACTGCTGGATTACATCATGGCAAAGTCAAAAAAACGTGATAGAATGTTAATAAGTTGCACAGGTATAAAACAAGCCATTATTGCAGTTTAGTTTCATTACACACAGTATGTACAATTTGAATGCTTTTATCTCTGAAGAAAATTTGGTTGTTCATGATATGACCCCTTGAATGTCATTGAAATAAAAATGAACTATGCATGTGTGACACCAAAAGAGAAGTGTAAAGATGGCTGTCTCTCTGTGGATCATGCTGTGGTCACATCTGTCCATGCAGTGGAGCAGCAGACGGTCAGAACCCTTGCAGAGAAGCCTAAACCTCCAACAGCTGGGTCAGATTGAACTTGCCACTCATCAAATTAACACAGATTTGATGGACTGTGCATTTAATACTTTTGCTGCTTAACTGCTCTGGGGTGCATTTCCCAAAAGCATCGTTATCTAACTATGGTAGTTCGTTCCATTGAAATATATTGGTAATGACGGAACTTGCGACCATAGTTGCTTTTGGGAAACGCACCAATGCACGGCACGGTTTTGCAAATATCAGTTCTCTGAGAATAATAATATTCAGGAGTTCACTGGTGTGGGGTACTTTGTGTGTTAGTCACTGCTGATTTGTGTATGTGTGCAGTTTAATTAAATGCAAATACTATTGATTTGTCGAGGCTTTGTGGTGGAATTATATAATTCAATCCACTGCCCTTTGCGACAAGATAATGCTCACTATAAAACTGAGTAGTTTGCTGGCCTAGGATCAGTTTCTACAACCCAAATCCAAACATTAACTATTAGTGAGATTGGATGGATAGAAGAAAGGAAGATAAATAGAAAAAAAGTTTAAACAGCCTTGAAGATTGAAGATAGATAAACAAATAGACAGCCAGATGGATTAGGGAATGAACAACAGAACAAACAATATATTGAATGATAGAGTGATAAATGGATAGAATGACAGATAGATAGAACAATATAAAGATAGAACGACTGATTTAATGATAGCTAGAATAAACAAACGATAGATAGATAGACAGACAGACAGACAGACAGACAGACAGACAGATAGATAGATAGATAGATAGATAGATAGATAGATAGATAGATAGATAGATAGATAGATAGATAGATAGATAGATAGATAGATAGATAGATAGATAGATAGATAGATAGATAGATAGATAGATAGATAGATAGATAGATAGATAGATAGATAGATAGATAGATAGATAGATAGATAGATAGATAGATAGATAGATAGATAGATAGATAGATAGATAGATAGATAGATAGAATGAACAACAGAACAGTTGATGGATGGATGGAGATGGATAGATGGATGGATGATGGAATGAACAACAGAACAGACGATAGCTAGATAGCTAGATAGATAGTAGATAGATAGATAGATAGATAGATAGATAGATAGATAGATAGATAGATAGATAGATAGATAGATAGATAGATAGATAGATAGATAGATAGATAGACTAAACCCTTCTGCCGATAGAGAAAGAAAAACAAGCTGAAAAGGCAGGAAAAATCCTTGAAGCACTGGGAAAAAACCTCAAACTTAAGCATTTGCATTTTATGTTGTGATCAAATATGAGCTTATGTAATGAACCAGATTTTCTACTGTGAGGACTGAATGTGTCCCATCCAGCTCATGCAGCCGAGCATATTCTGGACAAATAAAAATATACATAAATATCAATACGAGATGATGTTGTAGTGGTTGTCATCTTTGTATATCTACCATAATAATAACAATGATTCATCACTGGCTGCCTTGTACAAACTAAATTTATGTGCCATCTTGAAACTAATAAATATCTGCAAATCATTTATGGAGGGTGATTTGTTTGATGCATCTGCCAGACTAGAAAGAAATTAATCAATAATGCTTTATTAAGCATAATGACTGAAATCAATCAAGTATTTGAAATAGCCTAAAACAAAACAGGAACAAAAATTTTATAAATTCCATAAAACTAAGCTGGAAAGACACTTGAGTAAAGAGGAAGCTACTGTTTTGTTACACTCTGAGTGAGCAGACATGCTGAAAATCACCTATCAAGCAGTCAAACAACCTTAACACATGATTACACACAAACACATATGTTCACAACGTCTGAGAGTCTCTCTTCTACTCTGATCTCTCTTGCTGTCATTTCTTCAAGTAATCTTTTCACTCCAATAGTTTTCTGTTATCAGCTCTGCCCTCAATTTAAACACTCCCTCTGTAAGAGTCTCTCATCATTTCAAAGTCAAACTCATTCGTCATTACATTGATCTTGATTGTGTGTGTGTGTGTGTGTGTGTGTGTGTGATTGTGTATCTCAGAATGTATATGTGAGTTGGATATCTGTGTTTATCATGCATACTGTATGTATCTATTGTTTGTTCTGCTGTTCATTACATTCATATCTTTCTATTGTTCTATATGCATTGTTTGTTCTTTTGTTCCTTCCTTCCTTCCATCCATCCATCCATCCATGCATCCTTCTATCTGTCATTCTGTTATTCTATCAATTATTGCAGATTTAGATATCAGTACAGTCTCAGGGACTGTAAATGTGATCAGTGGCACATATGATTAGAAACGATCATTCGGTCTCAGATTGAGGTTCAGATGCTTGGCTGGCTGTCGTGGACAGAACAGTGAGTTGGCAAACACTCACTCCGGACACACACAGCTGGTTTGTCCAAAACAACAGGACAAACAGAGGATAAAAACTAGCGAAACAGCAGAACAGATTCAGATAGGGAACTCAGCATCTCCCCAGGTCATCAATCACCCCTTATGGGGTTTAAATAAGCGACCTGTGGGTTACCAGACCAGAGCTGCAACTGCTTCTACCTCCCAACACGTGGGTCACTACTGTATGAGTTCATTTAAATACTGTTCAGCTTATTTAAATACTGTATTAGGTCTGTAGCACAATGTCTTACATATTGAAGTTCATATTGCCTCTCTGCTCCTTTGCTGCATCTTCTTGGCTTATTGCCTTGATCTTATCTGCCTGTATCTCATGGATTTTAGCTTGCAGTATCAGATAAGAACAGAGAAGCGTTAATCCACAGAAAGATAGCAGAGTGAGCGGGTGGAGAGGAATATAACCTCAGGCCTTGAGCTCTAATTCTTCAGTAATTGGAGGACTACTGCGCTCTTAGCTGTTCTAATGCTAGCCGAAGCAAAGCCCATCTATGATCTCCACATACACCTCTAAGAACTAACAACTGGATTTTTCACATCATAGATGCTGCAATATAATGATGAAAAGATGCAATGATCTGGACTAATGAAAATAATATATATATATATTTTTTTTAATTAAACATTACACTGAACATAACAATTTGAGTTAAACTAAAGAACTCAACTAAATGAAATATAAACATGAATTTCTTAATGTTTGTTGTTCCCCTTTTGCTTTAATGACAGCCAGGTTATGCATCATTAAGAATCGAACTGCATTTAAAGTTCCAGATCTATTCCTGAATTTGAATTGAGATAGAAAACTGAATTGCAATTAAAATGTAAATGTAAGGAAGTAAAATGGAAACCAACTAGACAAGCAGATAATAGATAGATAGATAGATAGATGGGTTGCTAGAAACGACATAATTCCTCATCATATTTAAGTGTTATTTAAAATGTTATTTAAATCCTAATATTTTCTGTTTATTTCCAGGTTTAAGTGAAATTTTCAATCTCAGTCTGACCCCACTTTCTTGGATGTAATAATTTTATTTTTCGACAAAGAGGGACATTGTGTTGAATTAGCTGTTCAGTGCATCAAAAAAAAATAGAAACAAGGAGTCCTTCAAATGAAGGTGTGTTGCAAAGAGACGTGATTGGGAGCTCACAGCATACTGTGCTTTAGCTTGGATGCTTGTCAAGGAAAAGTCCCAGTTACCTCCATTTCTGTCAGCCTCACCGTGAGGGTCCTAATGGACTCTCCAGAGCTTTTGTGCCTCTGGTTGCAAAAGTAATCATCTACAGCAGACTGCGGACAGCTGCTTGTGTGAAGGTCTGAATGTAGGTGTGAGGTTAGCCCATATGTCTGAGTGTGTGTCTATTGAAGAGTCTGATTCTAGAGGTATTGTACTGTATGCATGTGTGACGGTGGGTGGAAGAAAGTGTTATCAGAGTGTTTAGTATTAGCTCATTGACTTTAGCTTTACATCAGAAGTTCACAGGCGCTTTGTTCCATCTGTGCTCCAATCATCAGGTTCAAGGTCAAGGTTTATTTATATAGCACCTTAAAAACAACACAGATGTTGACCAAAGAGCAAAAGACACACATAATAAAACAGAACACAACAAATAGTTGATCTGATAACTTGAAGAGTAATAAAACAAAAGTTTTAACATAATAGTTAAAAATAGACGTAACCTGCTACATCACAAGCTGCTACCTCAGGCATTAGAGAAATACATATGAGAATAAAACCAAGTTATGAGTAAGCCTGAGAAAAAAAGATGTGCTTTAATTGATGCTTTAAAAACAGTTAATGTAGGGGAAACACTAATCATTAGGGGTAGTGTGTTCCAAAGTTTTGGAGCATAGACTGAAAAAGACCTGTCTCCTTTAGTTTTCAGACGGGATTTTGGGACATTTAGTAACAGCTGGACTGAAGATCTGAGTGATCTCTGAGGAGAATACAAACTTAAAAGTTCTGATATATAAGTAGGGGCAAGTCCATGTAGAGCTCCATGTAGAATCATTAGGGGTAGTGTGTTCCAAAGTTTTGGAGCATAGACTGAAAAAGACCTGTCTCCTTTAGTTTTCAGACGGGATTTTGGGACATTTAGTAACAGCTGGACTGAAGATCTGAGTGATCTCTGAGGAGAATACAAACTTAAAAGTTCTGATATATAAGTAGGGGCAAGTCCATGTAGAGCTTTAAACACATACATTAAAACCTTAAAATCAATTCTTTGTTTCACTGGGAGCCAATGGAGAGAGGCCTGGATAGGTCAAACATGTTCCCTCTTTTTTGTCCCAGTCAGAAAGTGAGCTGCAGCATTTTGGACTAAATGTAATGGTGAGAGTAATGACTGACTGATTCCAGCATACAAGGCATTACAGTAATCAAGCCTTGAGGAGATAAAAGCGTTCTCAGAAAGAGCAAAGCTCCAGCTTGGATGCCCACGGTCTTACTGACAGAACCCTTGATCTACAGAGCACTGCAGAGTACAATAGATCTGAGGACCAGCACTTAGCGTAAAACTGTAGAAAGCAGCAGTTTGCAATATCTGAAACAGCATCTATACTAATACTGCATTCCGTTTTAACTCCGTAAGCTGTAATTTCCAGTTTTATACAAGTGTGATACAACATCACTTAAAGTCAGACTTCCAACTTGTGCATTTCTGCACAGTTGCACAAGTTGGAAGTCTGACATTAAGTATTTTTGTTGTTGTTGTTGTTATTATATATTTTTTTAGATACTGGCCACAAAATGAGATGCAATTTGAAGCATTTCAGTGACTCGCTATACTGACAGATCTACCTGCAGAAATAATGAGGCTGTTGAGAACAACTTGCCAGTTAACACATAAAAGAAGTAGACTCTTTCTCCCAAGCCTTTATTAGAATTGATTTCAAATATTTAGCAGGGAGAATATTCTTATAATTTTTTTTAGCAAGAAACTAATTACCTCTGTTCCAAAGCCTACAGCATTGAGGTGACTTGCTGTCCACTGCCTACGTAAGGCAGCTACATTTTAAGATTTACATTGCTATGCAACAACAATTACTGCACACACAATTCATTTTTTAAATAGAGTTTAGTGTTAACATGTTGCTAAGCTGAAGCTGCAATTATTTACATTTATGCATTTGGCAGACGCTTTTATCCAAAGTGACTTACATTCAAGGTGCATTTAAAAAAAAAAATCAAACCCATGACTTTGATGTTGCTAGCGGCTTGCTCTACTCTTTAAGCTACAGAAAGGCAATTCTTAAATAAGCATAACAATTGATCAAAGCACACAAATATTGATTACAATAGTATTTTTGTTTATTATTTAATGACAGCCAGGGTTATACACCATTCAGAATTGAATTAAGAATGCCTTTTAAAGTTCCACTTCAGTTCCTGAATTTGAATTAAGATAGAAAACTGAACTGCATTTCAAACTGGAATGTAAGGAAGTACAATAACAATTAATTAGACAAGCAAGAAAGAGTTTTGAAAAATTTTTAAAATCCTTAAAGTTTGAAGCAAGATCAGAAAGAACAAATGAACAAACAACAGCATATAGTACAGGAAACAACAACAATAAGTGCACAGTTGATTCCAGTGGTTAGTATTAACATATAAATGCATAGCACATAATATGTTTTAGTACTGAATGAAACAGAAGCATATTAATAATCACATTTCTCAGGATTCTATCTGTTGTCTTGGATTTTTTTTTTTCCGGAGCTCAGCACAATTCATTCTTGAATTACCTTATTCAAGAGGGATGTAATTCTGCTCAAGAATTTGGTCATAATGAGGTATCTTATGCAATAATGTTGCATATTTTTTCTGCCTTTTGTTAGGAGCAGCCTTTGCGTTCAAAGCGCTGATGGCTTCAAATTATGTCTATATTCATTAGGTGTCGGAACAGAGCTAGCGAGTATAAAGATGTACAGATTTTGTGCAATTTTAAGTAGATACCTTCCAAGATGTACTGCATTTGAGACAGACAGAGAAACTTTACTCCCTCAATCACTACAATCATTGTGGAAATGAACTATGTTATATTTGCATATAGTGTGAGAATAGAATTTAAATCCATTTTACCAGAGACATTTCTGTAGCCAAGTATAATTGAATGTGCATATTCAATCGAATAGCGGTTTGGTCGATCAAGATGCATGAAGTATAAATACCCACATAAGCAGATATAAATACAGATGAAACATATATTGTTGCTTTATTCTTTGGCTCTCTGCAGTGCAGTGCTGGTGGTGGTTGAGGAGATTCCCCGCTTTCATGTTAAGTGCTTTGAGTACCCAGAAAAGCTCTATATAAATGTAACTAATTATTAATTATTATTAATCAGACGAAAAGGCTTGTCAAGTTTCATTATAGAAACCCGCTTATCAACATTCATCAAAATAGTTGTACTTTTTAATATTCCGTGTCGTCGTTTTCAATCTTTCCTATTCTCGTCAGCATGAGTCACTCTCACAGACATGCTGTTTTCCTGAACGTCTGTATTGTGATGATACACAAGCTCCTGCTCGTACACACAAACCAAAGTGCATTTTGGGTTATTTTACTCCATTTAGGATGTTAAACCATGCATCTTCTCGGTGGTGGCTGCACCATTTGAACTCAAAATCTGAGCTTTGCAGTCGTGTTTGGGATCTCCTCTGTGTGTAATGGCTTAACGTGACAGCTTGACTTCACTGAGGCTCAGAAAAACCACAGCATGCCTCCAGTATCTCGAGCATTAAAAATGCATTACGTCCTGTGATTTCATGTTTCACTCGTAACAAAAGTACGTCCGTTTTTATTACTAAATAAAAGCAGCAGACTAATGCATTGTTTCTTAGCTGTTCCAAAGGGTAGGCTATATAAATTTTGCAAAAGATGCTGTCAGTGCTGTTTCTCAGTCTACACGCACACACACACAAACAAATAACTGTCTGAATGTTAACAGTAAGGCATTATTTCACATTTCCTTTTAGTTTTACTTGAAGTACAAAAAAATAAAAAAACAATTAAACACACAAAAGAATTACTGAAACTTTAAAATGAAAACGGAAAATATGAAAATAAAATTTAATTAAAATATTAAGAAAAACTATAATAGTAAATCAGTGATATTTCGGAAGTATATATGTAACAGAGACGCTGGAGTTTGGTTAGAATCCATGAGCGGAAGTTTATTAAAAGTCGAGGCTTTAAACAGATGTCGATAATCAGGCAGAGGGTCAAAATCAGAGAAGCAAGCAGATCGTTCGTCATACACCAGGGCAGAAGCAGAGACAATACTGGAGAGGCAGGCAATGAGTCCAAACACGAACATCAGTCCTATCAGGCGTCAGAACAAAAGGGGCAGAGTACAAATACCGTGAGTCAAGAAGTCAGGCAGAATCATACACAGGAAATCAAGCAGGAACAGAGGAAGAATAACACTTGGTAAGACTGGAGCTGACCCCCTCTTCGTCTCGAGTCCAGTAACACATTCACCCTATATGCCAGAGTTCCATCAAAGTCCAGTGGTGGTGGTGGTGGTTCTGGGGCTTCATGGCCAGGGTCAGTTCCCGAGTGGACGGGTTTGAGGAGGGACACATGGAAAGAGGGAGAGATACGATAGTGCTTGGTAGCCGCAACTTGATGTCCTTCATGGAGAGCCAGACCCGTTGTCCTGGTTGGTAGGGAGGGTGTGGGCGACATCGTCTATTGGCTTGGGATTCTTGTGTTCTCACAGCT
>NW_015505256.1:1632350-1653207 GCF_001515645.1 Sinocyclocheilus grahami | reverse complement strand
CTCAGGTCCATAGCCTTCCCAGTCCACCAGATACTGGAGCTGACCCCCTCTTCGTCTCGAGTCCAGTAACACATTCACCCTATATGCCAGAGTTCCATCAAAGTCCAGTGGTGGTGGTGGTGGTTCTGGGGCTTCATGGCCAGGGTCAGTTCCCGAGTGGACGGGTTTGAGGAGGGACACATGGAAAGAGGGAGAGATACGATAGTGCTTGGTAGCCGCAACTTGATGTCCTTCATGGCGAGCCAGACCCGTTGTCCTGGTTGGTAGGGAGGGTGTGGGCGACATCGTCTATTGGCTTGGAATTCTTGTGTTCTCACAGCTCGCTGGAGATGGACATGAGCACTGTCCCACACCCTCTCACTACATAGAATCCAGTCGTCCACTGCAGGAACCGAGGAGGGATCGCCAGACCATGGGAACAGAGGCGGTTGGAATCCTAGGACACACTGGAAGGAGGTTAGACCTGTAGAGGAGTGAGTCAGAGTTTTGGGCGTATTCCGCCCATGGCAAGAACTCAGACCATCTGTGCTGTTCACGGCTGCAGTAGCTTCGGAGATATCTTCCTATTTCCAACATCATAGTTGCGCTCAGCGGAGGTTAGTTTTCTGGAGAAGAAAGCACATGGATACAATTTGCTTGGTTGTCCTTGTCTCTGAGAGAGTATAGCACCTATGCCACAGTCTGCGGCATCCACCTCTAGTATGAATGGTTCGTTCGGATCAGGATGTTTTAGGATAGGGGCTGTTGTGAATCGTTCGTGAAAACGGTTTATTCTTGAGGAGTGAGGTGAGAGGAGAGGCAACCATACTATAAATTTCGGATAAACCTCCTATAGAAATTGGCAAAGCCTAGAAATCTCTGCAGATCCTTGACGGTTCTAGGTTGTGGCCATTCAGTGACTGCCTGAACTTTGAGGTCATTCATCTTGACGCCCTGTGAGCTGATGTGGTAGAGAGAGAGAGAAAGAGAGAGAGGGTCAAATAAATAAATAAATATTAACTGCTAATTGTCAAGGCATCATTTCACATTATTTTTTAGTTTAACTTGAAGTACTAAAATAACTAAAACTGAAATAAAAAAAATTATTTTATTATTTTGTTTTTTTATTTAAGCTTTTTGACATTTACAGGGATTAAACATAGTTGACACATCCGAGCTAATATAAATTGCCCAGGTGGCCATTCATTTATCCAAGTTGAGTTTGGATCGTTTAAGTGCCATTCCAGTATAAAACGAAGATGGGCAGAAAGCTGATATAGTTTAATGTCCGGGGCCGCTAGACCTCCACATCTGCTCGGTAATGTTAAGAAGCTATATCTCAGTCTTGGTCTTTTTTCCGCCAAATAAAAGAAATAATGTAGCCACGTAACTGTTTTAGTGCTTTGCTAGGAATGAGAACTGGTAGCATTTGAAATGGGTATAGAAGGCGGCGTAGAATATTCATTTTAATGAGGTGAACATGGCCTAATAGAGATAGGGGAAGATTACACCATCTATCCAGGTCTGATCTAATATTCTTAAGGATAGGGACAAAATAGTTTTTATATCGATTTTCCAAATTCGGCGTAATCTTTATACCCAAATAGACAAAGCCCGCCGGAGACCATTTAAATGGGTGAGAGATTGTGGGGTCGTGGGAATGCGATTGACTTAACGGCATTGCTTCTGATTTTAAAAGATTTATTTTATACCCCGAGAAGGAGCCAAAATTGGAAATCGTATCAATTAGATATGGAATTGATTGTTGTGGAGAGTTGAGGTAAATCAAGATATCATCGGCATAAAGTGAAATTTTATGCATTCTCTTTTCTAGTCTAAGCCCTTCAATGGATGGGTCATCTCTAATGGACGCAGCCAGTGGTTCAATAGCCAGTGCGAACAGCAGCGGCGACATTGGGCATCCTTACCTGGTACCACGAGCTAATGTAAATTCAGGGGATTTAAGACCATTAGTAATAACTCTCGCTGTGGGAGAGAAGTAAAGAATCCTTATCCATTTAATAAAAACATCACCCAAGTTAAATTTAGAGAGCACGGAGAATAAATATGGCCATTCGACCCTGTCGAATGCCTTTTCAGCATCTAATGAGATGACTAACCCAGAATTTGTATGCTGATTTGAATACTGAATTATATTAAGAAGCCTTCTAACATTATGAGCTGAAGATCTGCCTTTAACAAAGCCAGTCTGGTCAGGATTAATTATTGTGGGGAGTATTGATTCAAGCCGGATAGCTAATATCTTCGCTAACATTTTTGTATCCACATTAAGCAAAGAAATAGGGCGATACGATCCGCACTCCTCAGGGCATTTGCCTTTTTTTAGAAAAACACAAATGTTGGCTTCTGTCATGGAGCCAGGAAGCCTATTAGAATCAAATGAATACTGTATCATTTCATGCATTAAGCTCGCTAACTCCATTTTAAATTTCTGAAAGAATTCCACAGTAAACCCATCGGGCCCTGGTGCTTTTCCTTTGGGGAGACTGTTAATACAATTCAAAATTTCGCTGAGTTCAATTGGTTTGTTTAACGTCTGTCTTTGCTCCTCAGTTAATTCCTGTAAATTTAAGTTTGCAAGGAATTTATTCATATTATCACCCAAAGAAAAGCCCGATTGGGACGTGTAAAGCCTATTATAAAATGCCCCAAAAATTTTGTTAATTGCTTTGTTATCGTGATGGCACCTGCCTTCTTTATCTGAACTCCTTAAAATATGAACGAAACATCAGTAGAAGTATGTCACAAAAAACATGGGCAGTCTGTTACCATGTCACTCAGCCTCTCAGGGGCGATTTGTACCTGGCGAAGTGGTGGTTGATGGTTCGGGCAGACCGTCCAGAAAATACTCTGCCTCCGCCGGCTGTTTGAAGAATTTTTCGCCGCCGTTGTGCTGTAGGCCTATTCGAAGAGTCGCTGGGTATCGTTCACGGAGTCGTTTCTTCACATTTCCAAAGGCTTGTCTTTTCCTCACAATGGCCGCAAAGAAGTCTTCAAAGATAGAGATGTTATGGCGTTTGTAGACCAGCTGACTCGCGGTTCTCACTGCCTGCAGAACGCGTGCCTTGTCTTGAAAATTAGGTAGTTTTACCATCAGTGCTCTCGGTCGTTCTCCTGATGTGGGAAGACGTGAGGGGACACGATGCGCACGCTCTATCTTTACCTGATGATTCTTGAAGTCGGTGTTAAGCAGATTGGGCAGCCAGGTCCTGAGGAACGAGACCGGGTTAGTCCCCTCCTCCCCTTCAGGTAGGCCAATTATTCGGATATTGCATCGCCTGCTCCTGTTTTCTAGGTCATCTATCTTTTCCAGGGCCACGTCAAGCTTTTTTTTCACTTCATTCAAATCCGCGTTATCTCTTGAGACCGTGTCTTCCACCGCCGATATACGTGTTTCAGCTTCAGTGACTCGGTTTTCCACCTGCTCGACATGTGTCGCTACCGCCGACAATTTCTCTAACACTGGATCAATTTTATTCTCCAAAGCTTTCTCGACGCCCACCAGGACCTCTGTTGTTATTTTCTTCACTAGTGCGTCCATGTCAATCGGATTCATTAGTGCATCTGCCATTTTCGGAGAGGAGCGAGTGCTGATATTCGATAATTTTCTGCTACGAAGTTTGTGACTGGAATCAAGTTGTTTCTTTGGCATGCCTTGTAACTTCTATATTTAAGTTCTGCACTTTCAGAGATGATATTGAGTCTAGCGGGGGAGATTTTGAAGGCTTTGCCGGAGCTCGTCGTCAACACTGCTACTCCATTAGATGCGTCACGTGACCCCCAAAAAATTAATTTTAACTTAATTTTAAATTAATTTTAAAAACTTTATAGACATATTTTTACAAAATCTTACTGTTAAAAACTAGAGGTGTCAATATAATGAAATAGTTATTAGTTCGTTTTTTTAGAAAGCAGAATGAAATTCAGAAAACTGTAACTGTGATATTATATATGTTGTTTCCAGAAAATATTATAGAATATTTGATTTGTATGTTGAGAGTATATTTTTGTCCAACTCTATTAAAGTTTGATCTGTATGCCTTTAAAAAATAATATGTTTGTATAGTTTGTGAGTCCGTGCTTAGCTGTATTTTTATTTCTTGTGCTGCAGTTCTTTTGATGTCTAATTAATTTTGAGGCTCATTTGACCTGAGAATGTGCACATGCATCAGAAACACAAACAACAGGCTTGAGCGATAAAGGCTAAAGTGTTTGCAGCAGGACGAGACTACATTTTTATGTGTAGTCCTGCTTTCCCCCTGGCCCAATGAATAACATTTTTGGGCTTCATCACACAGCGTTTGTTTGGTGATGCTGTTACTGTTAGCGGAAGCTAAATTTGAGAATATAATTCTTTTGTTTTAAGCAGCTGAATCCTTCATGCAAATGATTGCGTATTTCAGCACTTTGGAAATCCATGATGGGTCGACAGCATGTGAAATGAGCATTTCACGGAACATGGATGGCTCCTGTGTGCTTACGGGTACACAACAGCACTGTATTTACTTTAATTGTGATATTACACGCAGCTCTATTCTCCGTCAGGTTTATGCACTCTCTTTAGTCATCCGTGGCATCCCACAGAGCAGATCCTGGCTCGTGTATCTGGAACAGGAGTGTGGTCCTCTCTCAGAGTTGATTAAAATGGCAGAATGGTTCTCTTGAGAGAAGCGGAGACAGGTGTCTTTATTCCGCACCATCCTGACTTCTCCTCTTAGCTCTGCTCCTGCATATGTGCATATTCACGCTCCTTTATTGCTTCATTCAGAGAGCTGTAAAGTTCCAGTGCTGTGGGATTCCTATACAGCTGTGCTCTAAATGACCCACAAGGCTTTGCTCTTGTTACTCTCTGAAATATCGAATTCATTACAACTGACACAACACTTTACCCAGTGCCTTGGAAGAAGACACTGCTCATGAGAAACACTGAAATTCACATACAATTTCAACAGTCTTTTCCAAATCCTAGTGAGTTACTTATCTAGACAAGGGGTTTTCAAAAGAGGGCTGTTTCAGAAAATAAATTAATTAATTAATTAATTACATTTTCAAGTGTATATGAAACAACTAATTTTAAAATATTAGATTTCAATTTTTCTTTCTAAAATCTAATACATTATTTAAAACATTTTTTTAAAGATTATTGGAGTATTTAATAGTAAAAATACTATTTCCGTCTTTCTTCTTTCCAGTTTAATTCAGCGCGTTAGTTGCTGCTTCTTTGTTATAATTTGTGATATTTAATAAACAAGTTGAACTGCATTGAGATGGATGATGGCGCTGCTTTGATTCATAGCTGAATCAAATTTGCTTTACAATTGATGAATTTTGAAAATGTTATTAAACTAAATTAAATCAACATTTAGCTGACTTGAGCTGAATAACAAGACTTGCCTTTGGTTGAGTTGCTTATAGCTGATTTGAACTTGTTTTATGATGAACTCTACACAGTTATTGAACTAAACTGAATAATGACACTACTGTCTTTTTACAGTAGAATTTGAATTTCATCTCATATTTGAAGTTTTTATCATTGATTCTGTTATCTATGTAGCGTCTGGACCACTCAAACACACAATATATATTTTGTTAGCTAGATTTAACAAATACTCTGTAACACCCCAGGAAGCCGTACAGGCCCCTGGTTCCATGGTAACCCTGACACCCGATACATTTACGACCTCCTGGAATTTAGGTGAAGAAAATCGCTTCCCCTTCAGGAACTCGAGCTGCGTCGAGTCGCTTTGGGAACGCCCTTGCGTGACCGCGTTCTGAAGCACGTGTCAAATCCGTCCAATGGAGTAGCGAGACGTCACGAGCAGGGTGACGTAAGCACCAGAAAGCATAAAGGCACATCCGGCCGGGCGCAAACCAGCTTCTGCTCTTCAGTAGCGCTCTGTGTATGTGTCTGTCTATTTACTGTTGTCTGTCCGCACAAGCACTCATATATATAAAACAATGAGAAAGTCTATGGCGAGCGAACGGCATTACAAACGCTGTGTTTCTCCCTGCCCACGATATCTGGCAGCAGGGGATACACACGATGTGTGTGTCGTTTGTTTAGGAGCAAAGCATGCACGGTCAGCTTTCGAGCAGCTGATTGTCATCACCAGGAAATTAACGTTCTTAGAATTGACAAGACAGTTGACCCTGAGAGGTCAGCTAAATATCTACAGCGGATCTAAAATATTCATAATTAATTATAACTAGTTATGGTTAATTATTCATATTTCCCATGAGCTGAGTCGCTACATCTATTTATTTTTTACTGTAAAGCTGATTTGAAACTATCTGTATTGTATATAGCACTGTATAAATAATGGTGACTTGACTTGATATATTCACTCTATTATGTTCTTTCTTCTATTTGAAGAAGAATTCATCAAACTACCTACTGCATGTCTGCTAAAGAACATCTCACTTTCATGTTGGAGATGATAACAAGTACCAAAGGTCCAGTGAGTGATTCAGATCATTCTAGATACATGGCTCTTTTGGCTCAAATATGTCTAGTCTCATTGAATTTATTGCATGCATACATAAATATATATATTTTCCCTCTGCAAAATCACCCTCCCATCTTGTGTGAACGTAATCAGTCAAAGCTCTAAACTGATTAGGGGTTTCACCTGCGTCTTCACCCATCCCTAAGACAATTTATTTTAATTTCAGAAAGAAACACCTTGCTGAGTGACTGAGATGTGCACACTTCCTCTGATGACCCCGGGCTAATTTCATTAGGCTGGCAAGTCACGACAAAACACGTGTGCTCGTTTCCGCGCCTCCACAGATGTGTCGTTTACGAACAGTAATGTGATGCTCAATGACAGACATGGCAGGATGGAGCATCTGCACTGCTCACGAGCTCCACAGGGCTTGAAGGAGATGCCTGCAACGCTCACTATTAATGAGACTTTGTTTGTAAATGCTTCGTTCCTGCTAATTATTAGTACACACTCAGTGCTGCTTCTCTCTGGAGTGCTACTGAACTAGATAATGACTCTGTTTTGCTTTATGGCTTCCCAAAGCTACTTGTTGGATTAATAAGAATTCCAATTCAACAGCAACCTCTGAGAAATCTAGCAGAGGTCATGGGCAACATGAGGAAGATTCTGGAAATGAATGTGATATTCCGTAGCTGATTGCAGAATTTTATATCAGCTTGTTCAACAAATAGCTGATATGTGCTCATTAGAGAATTCATACAGTGAGCGCGAGGTTTGCAGTGGAGCTGTGCTGATACAACAGTTCTGAGCAGGCGCTCAATTTTATTTTTCACAATGATTAATTTATACTCTGTGTATTGCTATACACATGACAGTACAGCTAGTTTATTGATGACAATAAGAAATGCCCGCTGTCATGTTTATAGTTGTAGCTTACTTTTCCAGCCGAGCTCTGTCAGTCTGTTCCAAAACTTAGACTTCTGTCTACATAGGCGACTTCATTCACTGACTGAGATTCAGAGTAACAAAGCAACCAGAAGTCATTTATTTTCAATTATTGCTGACAATTTGAGGTAACATGTACAACAGCGACCGTTGGCAGAGTTCAACTTTATGCATATGTGCAGAATGTGGCGACTAGTAAGAGGAATGCAGGGAAGATTATGTGATTTAGATTACGTGGGTGAAAAATTCTGTTCCATTTGTACATGGAACTAATTTCTATTCATACTTTTCTTGAATATATTTAATGTATTTAAAGTATATTTATGCTCTGCATTCCTCACATTCGCCATCTTGCCAGATTAATGCTGTCTAGGGCAAGTAGGCAAAGAGCATCTTGCTCCCTTGACAACACTTAAAAGTAGTGATGTATTTTGACTTGATTATATTATAATTTGCGAGCACCATATGTATAATTTTTCATTACCTTTGAGAGGTTTGGGGGAAGTAAAATATTTATATATATATATATATATATATATATATACACACACACACTAATAAATTATTAGTTTTATTCAGTACAGATGCATTATATTGATCAACAGTGACAGTGAAGACATTTATAATGTTACAGAGGATTTCAGTTTTAAATAAATGCTGTTCTTTCTATTGATCAGAGCATCATAAAAAATATATCACAGTTTTCACAACAAAAAAAAATATATATATATTAAGCAGCACACCTGTTTTCAACATTGCTGCTCAAAATTCAGCTTTGCCATCACAGGAATAAGTTACATTTTAAAATACATTTAAATAGAAAACAGTTATTTTAAATTATAATAATATTTAATAATATTACTGTTTTACTACATTTTGTGTCAAATAAATGCAGTATTGGTGAGCAAAAGATTATTATTTTTTTTTCATATAAATTTTTTTTACCATCCCTAAACTTTTGTCTAGAACAGTCCATGAGACAGTATGATTGATTTCAAATCGCATATGTCCAAAGCATCCTGTTGAGAGCCTGCCATTGAGATGAATGGAACTCTAAGGGGCCGTTCACACAGAAAATGTTTTTCCATTCCACTGTGCTACTTTTCCATTGTTTTTCTACATAAACACATACTAGATGGACATCTTTGACCATTGTGCGGTGTTCTAAAAAAAAACACGGTTCTGAAGTTAATAGAAGTTCGACTTTTAAAAAAAACTTGTCTTACATTTTTAAAAGCAAAAATGCGTTATTTGTGAATGGCCCCAAACAGATTCTGTAGCTTTCTCCAGAAGTTATAGACCTCCTTAAAGAAGGCAGTTATCTCACTAGGTTTTTGGATCAATGCTAGTGTGTTTATGGCTGAATCATATTGCACAATGTTACTGACCATGATGAATTGCTAGGCCTGATACCTGACTTTTATTCACTCTATAACATACAGAATGTGATTCTATTGAGTTATTCAGTCATGCCCAAAAGACTTCTGTGCTCTGCTCTGACCTCTCACGTGATGCCTTATGGCCTTAGAAAGAAGAATTATGCAGCTTTCTCTCTCTATTCTAACCCAGTTGTGTATCTAAATTTGCCCCCTAGGGGGATGTAGCAGCGTGATTAAACTTGGCTCAGCCAAAGCAAAGCACAGAGCAAGAACTCTCAGTAACGCTATCATTAGTAATGTTGATGTGTGTTAACAGGAGACAGAGAAGAAAAATACTAGAGCTTATAATGATAATCTCATATGGCTCTATGATGTAAAGATATCCTGTGATGCAAAGCTGAATTTTCAGCATCATTACTCCAGTCTTCAGTGTCACATGATCTTTCAGAAATCATTCTAAGCTGATTTGGTGCTCAAGAAACAATTCCTGATATTATCAATGGTAAAAACAGTTGTGCTGCTTAATATTTCTGTAAAAATATTTATTCGAAATATAAATCTTTTATGTCATTAAAATGTTTATAAAAAATAATAATTTTTTTTAAGTTGTAAATAAAACGAAGATAATTTGAGTATGTTTTACAAATTATCTTAAAAATTTCACGTTTGATTTAATAATTAAATGTGTCACTTGCCGTTTCCTTTTAGTAATTTTTTCTTTGTAGTTATTCCTAGTAATTGCTTAGTGAAAATAGTGTCTACACCATTTCGTTTTTACAGTGTATGTATATCATAAAATATATATGAATGTTAATTTTATTGGCTGTTTGTAGTGGTTCCAACCCTGTTTTGTACACCCACAATTGTGCAACTGTGGTATACTCTTGTCAATGTCATAAATATCAGATGATTGGACTTGGATTGATATGAAATGTCCTGGATGTCTCTGCTGCTAGCATCAGGGTTTTAAAAATGTGTAGATGTACTGCATGCTAGCACAGATTTTGTTCTGCTTCTATATTGAGAACATTAGATCCTGAGCTTGCTGAGGCATGAGAGAGCAGCTGTAGTGTGTTTCCTGCGTGTGCGGGGGGGTTATTTTTGAGAGCAGGGCATCACTTTGCTTCAGCTTACATTTCCCAAATAATATGACTGAGGGAGCACAAGATCACTCAGAACAAGATTTTCATTTTTACGTTGTTTGCTGGCTTCAAGACATATGTAGTTTAGTGCCCCTTGTTTTGATCTATTTCCTGCATCTGTTTCCAGGCTACCTGCTTATTTAGAAGGGGGTCTGACAGTGTAGGTGCCAACATGGGGTTTCATTAAAGCTGCAGCGCAGAGCCCAGTTGCAGACTGATAGCGTGGACTGCATTAGTTTGGTTACAGTGAGTATACAAAAACACTTTATTTGCGGGTGAGTCTCTGTCTCAGACCGAATAACTGCTCCAACATCCACATCTAACTCATCTAATTGGTCTGCCATGACTACAAATGACTACGTTGACCTTGAAGTGGTTTCTATCTCATACACACACACACCCTGCTATCACTTCCCTCTCTCACACACGTACTTTCTATTTTCAGGCCTCTGCTCAGTTCATTTTGTGATTGCCACATGGATCTCCTGGGACTGCCTGCTGATCTACTGTGCACAGGGTGTGGATGTGCACTGTGAATCGTAGATGGTGGTAGAGAGCCTCGTGGTAACAGTAAGCCGCAAACAGTTACAGTATGGTAGCTATATGGTTTAAGATCAAAATCATCTCCACCTGACTGTGGCTATTTACTTACAATGGAAATGAATATTTTTGAGTGAATTAAAAGCAGTTTTTGAGTGATTTCAAATATTTATATTTTATAATCTTAAGATTTCTATATTTGAATTGCATTTTCCATTCATTTGCACTCCAATTTTAATGTGATTCATATTTGTCAGACACATAAGAAACAGGTAAAATTTCTGCACTCAAAAAAAGAGCATAGTTTATTATTAACTATTTACATTTGATTTTTTTTTAAATAATCATTTTCAAAAAAGTGTTTATTCTAACTGGTGATTGATGAATATATAAAATTGTTTATTGTGTATTTAAAGCACATTCATATTATTAGTACTAATCTATTACACAAAAATCTTACCCGTTTCTTACCTGTTTCATTTACAGTTTGTGAGACTGATATGTGCATCACATTTGTTTAGTTTTTTTTATGTTAAAACTGTGTAATCCAAATGTATGCACATTTTAATATGCAATTCAATTGCATAAATCGTAAATCTAGGCCTACATTTTTTTAAATGTATTGTTTGAGTTGTAAAATTATTTAAATCATTATACAGTTGTTTAAGGGTTTATACCATTGCATTGTCATGATGAAGTTGTAAAATTGCATATGGCACTACATAGAAAATTATAGTAAGTGCAAATATTTTTTGTGGTTTATCAGTATTATGTGACAAATGCTGTTCTTGTGGGATGTGAATACTCTGTGTAAGTACATTTCTGCAGTTGTGGGCTGCATTCAGGTGGTGTGATGTTACAGGGGTTTTGTACGTGAATATATGAGATCCTTCCTTCCTTATATATATATAAGGAAGGAGGGATCTCTAAATTGTCTTTGTTCTGAATGATGATTACTGTTATACTTTAATGAGAAACATACTGTTTGGATTTAATTAGTTAATTTTATTATTTATTTATTACATACTAATATGCATAATTACTTTTCTGTTTTAAAATAATGTATGTATGTATTTGAATAAAAATCAAATTGCAATACTAAAATGGTATATAATTATGAAAAATGTATTTATTTTATTTATTCATTTGTTTATAAACAATGAATGCAACATAATACCACGATTTATTATAAAAAATACTTATAAATAAATAAATAAATACCATGAAATACAAATATTTTACAGTAACATGACCTGGACATGTTTTTGATATTATTCAAGATTATATGAAACTGCTGGACACGCATCAAGATTTACCTGCCCTCACCTTTACTGACCAGGCAAATGAGATTATTGCCTCATGAGCGAGCGCGAGAGAGAGAGAGAGAGAGAGAGAGGGAAGGTGGCAGAGAAGGTTGAATGAGGGTTGTTTGAGGTGGGCTGCACTTTCAATGAAGCTGTCATGCAAATTTTTACCGTTACTTGAGGACTATCAAACACCGTCCGGAAACTGACCTGCTCTTGGACTTTACGCGCTTAAGAAGAATCAGGAAGAAGTAAAATCACCGGGGCTCTTGCGGTCCATCCTCGACAGAGAAAAAGGCACACATAGAGACTGATGCGGGATTCGCTGCGGGGGTCTGTCCGGTGACACTCTGCTTGGATTTTAAACGGACATGGTGGGTTGACGTTTGAGTGATACGGAGACCGTCCGGTAAATTCCTGACAGGAGCAATGAATTATTTCACGCGCGGTGCTCGTGAGTGAAAACGCTCGCGTAACTGTTGCTGTGAACAGCCGTCTGCAGGAACATGAGGAGAGGACATAACTGAAATAAACTGCGTGAGTAAGCAGTATTATGTTGGTTTGAAGAATTAATGATATGCTATTATGGTCTAAGAGCGTGTTTGAGTGTCATTAGTTGATCTTTGTTTCTCTTGAGCTCATCAAAGTCCATTGGAAACGGATTAGATGAGAGAGAGAGATCTCTGTTACATTAAGCAGTAGCAGCATTTAAAAAGATTCAACTGAGACCACATTTCTTTTATCCATTTATCACTCATCTCCTCTCAAAGATCTGCAACTGTAGTTCCTTGAATCCGTCTGGGGGGATGGAAGGAACATGATCGATTCATTTCTCTGTTAAGTTGTTTATTCATTCAAGTCATGTCTGGTAAAATAAAGTCAAATGCGACTCGACGTGATATTAATTTTGAGGATATTTGAGAGGTTTACTAGGCTATCTGATGGATTAAACTTTCCCGTTTGACACACTCCCATCAGCCACATCATTTAACCCAATTTGTTTCCATTTTCTCATTGCAAAGACAGCACAGAAGCTGCATCTATAGTGGTTCACTCTAGATGTTATAAAGTGTTAATAGGATACTATAAAGGTTTAAGGATACTATATGAGTGTGTGTGTGTGTGTATAAAATCATATCCTCTGTCACCACTGCAGGTGTGTTGAAAGGTCTCGCAACTCCTGCCACCATAATTGATTTGCTAAATGTGTCCATTTTCACCATTTTTGATGCATTTAAGCCACATGGACACAGCCTCCTCTCACGTAATTTTTCACTTGTATTTCACCATTAACACCTTACATTCATTTGCTTTTTTAGTAGCTTATTTATTACATTCATGTTTTCCAGAATGTATCCATTAACAGGATTGAATAATGAGTCAGTGATTTGCTGTTGGTCTAATGAATAGATCAGTGAGACAGGCGCTCAGTTGGCATCTGTGTTCAGCTGACACCATTGGTAAAGAGAGAAGGAGTGCATGTGTCTGTGTGTGTGCGTGTGTGTGTGTTAGGAGAAGGACTGGGGTGAGCCCCTGAGTTACTGTCCATGTCTCAGTCTAAAGTTCTTCTTTAGTTAGAGATGATGCAGTCATCCTGTGCTTTATTAGGAGATCAAGATAATTAGGGAGCTTTGAGATCAGTCAAAACTTTAACACACTGTGATTATGGCTTGTTATGGGAAATGTATCTCTCATTCACAACTGCAGTTCTTGCCAGGTGATGAGACAATTAAAGCAGGATTTAACTTTTTAACAGTAATTTGTTTGGTATATTGTTGTGTCGATGATATTTAAATCAAGTAATCCAAATACTCGATTTAGTCTTACTTTTCAAAATATTTGGGGTCAATACGGTTTTTTAATATTTTAAGTATCTTATGCTCACCAAGCCTGCATTTATTTGATCAAAAAGTTAAAATAGTACTATTGTGAAATATAATATAAATAAAATAAAAACCCATAATATAATACAATCTTAAATAACCGTTTTTTTTTTGTTTAAATATATTTTTAAATGTCGTTTTGGTCATTTATTCCTGTGATGGCAAAGCTGAATTATCAGCAGTCATTACTTCAGTCTCTATTGTCAGATGATCACTCATAAAACATTTTAATATGCTGATTTGGTAATCAATTATCAGTTATTATTGGTGCTCAACTAATAATGGTTCCTATTATTATCAATGTTGAAAACAGTTTTGCTGCTTAACATTTTTGTGGAAACGGTGATACTTACACACATTTTCTGATGAAAAGAAAGTTAAAAACAAACAATGTAACAATGTAAAAAAATGTTCTGTCAATTTGATTAATTAAATGCATTCTTGCCAATAAAGAAGTACTAATTTCTAAAAAAAAAATTCTGACTTTAAACCTTTGAACAGGACTGTGTTCAACAATAATCTTTTTTTTTGTAAAACCATTATTATTTATACATCAAAAACTATATTGAAAATGTATCATCATTGTCATCATCAGTTAGTAAACAGACTGATCTAAGTTGCGTAAACCTAAAGTATGCAGTTCCTGATTCATTTAAAATCTGAACAAAAAATGACTCGCCTTATGATTCAGTTCTAACTTGAATAATGTATTGAAGAATAAAGTATTTTTAGAATTTAATTATTTTTCTCATTAGAAAAGTTTTACACTAATGAGGTTATTGACAAGTGTGGTTTTGATATTTTAAGTGTGTTGCTTGACGCAGTTATTCATTGCTGAGATGATAAACTAATGAGCTTATGCTTCTCATTGTGATGCTTTGCCCAGTATATTGGTTTAGTTGAGTTTTATATGGATGTATTTATTTTAATGTGTTCCACTTTACAGAGATACATGAACATGTTAAAGTTTTAAGGGAACTCTGTTTTCATCTGAACCAGTTTTCTGAAAGTTTGCGTGGTTTGTGAAACTGTCTCAGGAGGTGGTCTGTTGCTCAGTGCACTGGAAGTATTATGAGCATCAAACTGCTGTAAGCACTTCTGACCAGTGAAGCACAGCAAACAGTGCCATACAGTGACATGATTTAAAGGGCCTTAAGGCAATTACACTTGAGATATGCACCGGACCTTTATCCGCCTTGTGTCTGAGTTGACCTCTGACCATTTAATGCCTATAATACAGCTTCAGACATCTTAGAACTGACCAGAAGTCTTATGACTTACTAAGTGGGGAGAAGAGGATGATGAAGGTTGTGTTTCTTGTGAAATATTGAGGTTTTCATTATGTGCCTCAAGGTTGTTTGAATGGGTAGAGTATCAGACTGTGTGGTATCTGGGTTTAGGCATGACTGTATTCATGTGCACTGTGGACACCTTAGAGAGCGCATTTCAGCATTAGCCATGGGTAGTGATGCCTGAAATGATTTCCATTCACACAACCATGCAGACGGAGATGGAAGGAGAGAAAAGCTGCGAGGCAGACAGAAGCAGAGAGAGCGAGAGAGAGAGAGAACAGCCGGAGAGAGGCCAAGATGGACAGACACACTAGAAGTAAGGTAGCATCTTGGGACAGAGAGAAAGATTTTAAGGAATACTTAAGCCAAAAATGAAACTTCTGTCTTAATTTACTCAAGCTTATGTTGTTACAGACCCCTTTGACTTTATTTCTTCCAGGGAACACAAAAGGAGGATTGTACTGGTTTCTTTTTTTCCATTCCATTAGTGCCCATGTGTACAGAGGCTTTCAAGCTTCAAAAAGGATGCAAATGCACCATAGGAATATCATAAAAGGGGTCCATACTAAATAAATTGGTAATAATTGACATAATGAAAGTGCATACAACTTTTATTTTTAACCATCTTTTCCATGAAACATCACTGCAATCCTACAGAACCCAGAACATATGACATATGGAAGAAAAAATATTATAAGAGGGGTAATTAAATAATTTTTCGGATCTTTATATTATGTTTCTGGAGGTTAGCTTATGAAGTTAATAAAGTTTTTGTATCAAAAAATTTCAAATATTTGTAAAAATGATAATTTTCCATTTTTATTTTCACTCTGTAACAAACAATTAATTTCAAGGGATGTTTCATCTCTCAGAAACGCAAGAGAGGTAACAGCAGAAGTCTTCTGAACACATATGATATCAACATTTAGGTAATCCATTGATAGTCTTTCCCCTGAGTGAGCTGTTGAACTTGAGAATTAGATTCTGATTTGTGATTGAATCAATCAGACTGTTTTTGGTTCAGTGAAAAGTCTTGACTCAAAAGAATGATTAATAAATGGTACAGTCTATTTCTCTCAATCTGATTTGGTGCTCAAGAAATGTTTCTCTTAGACATCTAGCTCTCTAATTTCTCTCATGTGCCAAGGAGAGCAAGAGCACGTTTTCAAGTAAATATTAACTTAATGTTTGTTTTGTTCCATGTACATAGCTATAGTGTTACATTATGCATTTGGAGATAATTTTATCCAAAGCAACTTACTGTACATTCCAGTCAAGGTACACAGTTCTTGATTTTCCTGGGAATCGAACCCATGACCTCAGTGTAGATACACTAAAATGATTTTTTTTTATTAAATAAAATGATTATTGGACTATGTTTTACAAGAAAAAAAAAGTAGTTCAGTCTTTTTACTTCAAAAACTCAAGTGATACTAGGGCTTGCACGATATATCGTTTATGGTTAGAAAGTGGGCGGCTGGCATTTTCCACGCGTTTTTAGGCGCGACATGTGAACGGCCCCAAAGTTTGTCTACACTAGGGATGGGAAGATTCCCCGATTCGCTCGGTGCATCGGCATAAAAAGTTAACGATGAGATGCATCGGTTTAAAAAGTGTGTATCGGCTACAAGTCAGCATTTGTATCACGATGCATCGTTCCTAACATATTTGCATCGGTAAAAAACAATTTATTTATATATAATTACTAGTAGATGCACTGTACTTTTATTATTTAAAAAGTGACCAATATTCTGTGATCTAGCCTATGTATTTGTTTCTCAAGCGCGCTCTCTCATAACCGCTGCTGCTGCGTGAATATGATGAATCACCACACTACGGAGACCCGAGGAAAAACTGGGATTAAAGTCCAAAACCTGACTTGAAATAACCTAACAAATCAATCGGGGCTAAAGCGGTTCCATAAACAACAAATTAAGTTCACACAATCTCACTAATTTGTGCACGCTTATTCTTAAGCAGCCCTTAATGTCGATCATGGATCAAATCGATCCACCATGACAAACAGCGTATTCGTGCTGTTTAATGCATTTGAGACGTTGTGTTTTCCTCAGTGCATAACTGACATGTCACAGGTATATTTTTCATCTGTAAATGTTAGAAAGTCATGCAAATAAATCCATTTTGCTGTCAGGAGTGGGCGAGACTTACGCGAGTGAACGAGACAGCCGGCGCGCATTCGAAGAGGAGCGCAATAATTCTGAGTAAAATATACATTTTGCTAAAATATTTGTTGTTAGACATTAAATGTGCCTTTTGTAGCATTTTAAACCTTCATATAAGTGTATTTTTATGATAGCAGTTAACTGTAAAGGGACTATTGTAATGGGTAAATCAAATGTAAGCTAGTTCAGTACTAATTACTAAACTCAAATGAGCTAATGTGTGCTTCTTATAGCAGTTTAGAAGTCATTTTCTTTATTATTTATTTTCATTTTAATTCAGTGATTTTAACTTTTAAGTTAGCTTTTTAAAATGCTTTAAAGAGCAATTTTTGATTGTAATGTTCTGTTCTGCTATCTGTTCTGCAAAGGTAGCCTACAGCTATCATAAAACCAGAGAGAGCCTTTCTGCTTGGCTAGAAACTGTAAAAAAAAAAAAAGTCAAATAATAGCATTCCTATTGGTCAGTGTTAGAGGAACTTAGCTTAGTCTGACAGTTAACCTGCTTTAGACCAGGTTAGTTTCCCAGCATAAGTTGCCACGGTGACTGAAGTTGATCTATGTTACATTTGCTTTATGGAACCAAATCATTTGACAATGAGTCAGACTAACTGAAATAAGCCTGGCTTATTTGGTAAACTTGTTTTATGAAACAGGCCTTGAGGCATTAAAAGTGATCATATTTTTTCCATTGCATCGTATTCGAAATCGGATCGCACTGCATCCTAATAGGGGTGAATCGCATCGCATCGGTAGCTGCTTCATATGTATCTTTAATGTATCGTATCGTTGGCTATGCATCGAGATGCGTATCGTATCGGCCTCAGTCATGAGATGCCCATCCCTAGTCTACACTGGATGCGACAAAGCGATCGTTGCCAATCATATGAACTTTCTGTCAGTACCCCCATAAATTGAACGCGACATCAGTTTACTGTCGGGGCCGCGCCACCCAGTGTAGACGGACAGCATCACTGATTATAATTAGGGGTGCTCCGATTGATCGGCTACCGATCACTATCGGCACATAATCGCGTTGGGATGTTTGATCGGCGGTCTCTAAAAAGGCCAATCTCAAAAAAACGATCTCAAGCTGATGACGCGCCTGCAGTGAGAGGTTTGGCATGATATGCAGCACCATCTCAGTCTCTGTCCGGTGCGGGTGAAATAATTGTAATGTTGAAGGTGAAGTACTCACCTTCACATTTCTTCATTAAATAACTTATAAAGTAATTTGAAAACCTTGTGTGAGACGTAATTTCACAAACAGCGTGAGTGAATCAACGCGCGCTCTCTCTTTCTCGCTCAAAATTGCAAATGGCTTCAAATCACCACACATCGCGTCTGTCTATAAGCGAGCTGCACGCTGCAGAGTTGACACAGAAATTGTCCCTTGACCTATCGAGGCAGTGTCACATCGTCACTAAAGTTTATAAATGGCAGTACTTTTTAATTCTTGCAAGTGTTTAACTATTCAGCGCTCGCGCGCTCTCCTGGAGACCGTGCGCTCATGCACACTCGCAGCGCACACACATATCGTCAGGTTCACATTACTCCGTTTGCAGTGCGCATGCGGTGCTTATTTTTTCCGCGCTCATGTTAACGGATTAATAAAGCGTGCACACTGCACATGGTTGCTGTCCGTTGTAGTGCCGAAATTTGCACCCTGCCAGATTATGCCCCCCCTAGTATTGGTAGGTTTAGGATTAGGGGTGGGGTTGGGATTAGGCAATCAGATAGCGACTTCAATCAGGGGGCGCATAATCTGGCAGGGGTGCAGAATTCGGCACAACATCGGCACTTGCGTTCCACGAGCAGTGCGTCTGCAGCAGTGCAGAGATCGTTTCTGCTCCGAGCCTTTGCCACGGTGACTGAAGTTGATCTATGTTACATTTGCTTTATGGAACCAAATCATTTGACAATGAGTCAGACTAACTGAAATAAGCCTGGCTTATTTGGTAAACTTGTTTTATGAAACAGGCCTTGAGGCATTAAAAGTGATCATATTTTTTCCATTGCATCGTATTCGAAATCGGATCGCACTGCATCCTAATAGGGGTGAATCGCATCGCATCGGTAGCTGCTTCATATGTATCTTTAATGTATCGTATCGTTGGCTATGCATCGAGATGCGTATCGTATCGGCCTCAGTCATGAGATGCCCATCCCTAGTCTACACTGGATGCGACAAAGCGATCGTTGCCAATCATATGAACTTTCTGTCAGTACCCCCATAAATTGAACGCGACATCAGTTTACTGTCGGGGCCGCGCCACCCAGTGTAGACGGACAGCATCACTGATTATAATTAGGGGTGCTCCGATTGATCGGCTACCGATCACTATCGGCACATAATCGCGTTGGGATGTTTGATCGGCGGTCTCTAAAAAGGCCAATCTCAAAAAAACGATCTCAAGCTGATGACGCGCCTGCAGTGAGAGGTTTGGCATGATATGCAGCACCATCTCAGTCTCTGTCCGGTGCGGGTGAAATAATTGTAATGTTGAAGGTGAAGTACTCACCTTCACATTTCTTCATTAAATAACTTATAAAGTAATTTGAAAACCTTGTGTGAGACGTAATTTCACAAACAGCGTGAGTGAATCAACGCGCGCTCTCTCTTTCTCGCTCAAAATTGCAAATGGCTTCAAATCACCACACATCGCGTCTGTCTATAAGCGAGCTGCACGCTGCAGAGTTGACACAGAAATTGTCCCTTGACCTATCGAGGCAGTGTCACATCGTCACTAAAGTTTATAAATGGCAGTACTTTTGAATTCTTGCAAGTGTTTAACTATTCAGCGCTCGCGCGCTCTCCTGGAGACCGTGCGCTCATGCACACTCGCAGCGCACACACATATCGTCAGGTTCACATTACTCCGTTTGCAGTGCGCATGCGGTGCTTATTTTTTCCGCGCTCATGTTAACGGATTAATAAAGCGTGCACACTGCACATGGTTGCTGTCCGTTGTAGTGCCGAAATTTGCACCCTGCCAGATTATGCCCCCCCTAGTATTGGTAGGTTTAGGATTAGGGGTGGGGTTGGGATTAGGCAATCAGATAGCGACTTCAATCAGGGGGCGCATAATCTGGCAGGGGTGCAGAATTCGGCACAACATCGGCACTTGCGTTCCACGAGCAGTGCGTCTGCAGCAGTGCAGAGATCGTTTCTGCTCCGAGCCTATGAATTAAAGTAACAGTGCATTTTTGCAGTAAATATGAACATGGATTGACACGAAAATGTAGTAATTACACCATAAATGCATATTATTAAAGTCTACTGTGTCAACAGATATGGCTTTTTGGCTATAGGTTTAAAGGGAAAGAGCACTTTTAGATAAACAAGGCAATAATAGATGGCATGTAGGAAAACAAAGTTCTTTATGAACCGCAGGATTGCATTAATAAATAAATAAATTAATAAAGATTTAAATGCAAAAGGAAAGGCAGTAGAGCTGACTATTTCTGTCATTGGTAAGTTTGTGATAACGTAAGAAAAGTAGTTTAAATGTTTTGCCACTTGCTTGAGCAACTTAATATATAAATCTAAAGTAAATGCAAAAGTAATTGAGTAATGTGTTGCTTATGTTTATTGTTTAAACATGTCTTTGAAAGATTGTTTTACTGTACTGTGTAAAAAAAAATAATTGCAATGCTGAAAAAGCAATTTTAGTGACAATGTTTGGATTTGAAATCAAAATAATGGATAAATGTTGTGTTTGTGGTAAACAGCCACGGATCAGTAG
>NW_015505256.1:1600243-1630542 GCF_001515645.1 Sinocyclocheilus grahami | reverse complement strand
TTGCCACGGTGACTGAAGTTGATCTATGTTACATTTGCTTTATGGAACCAAATCATTTGACAATGAGTCAGACTAACTGAAATAAGCCTGGCTTATTTGGTAAACTTGTTTTATGAAACAGGCCTTGAGGCATTAAAAGTGATCATATTTTTTCCATTGCATCGTATTCGAAATCGGATCGCACTGCATCCTAATAGGGGTGAATCGCATCGCATCGGTAGCTGCTTCATATGTATCTTTAATGTATCGTATCGTTGGCTATGCATCGAGATGCGTATCGTATCGGCCTCAGTCATGAGATGCCCATCCCTAGTCTACACTGGATGCGACAAAGCGATCGTTGCCAATCATATGAACTTTCTGTCAGTACCCCCATAAATTGAACGCGACATCAGTTTACTGTCGGGGCCGCGCCACCCAGTGTAGACGGACAGCATCACTGATTATAATTAGGGGTGCTCCGATTGATCGGCTACCGATCACTATCGGCACATAATCGCGTTGGGATGTTTGATCGGCGGTCTCTAAAAAGGCCAATCTCAAAAAAACGATCTCAAGCTGATGACGCGCCTGCAGTGAGAGGTTTGGCATGATATGCAGCACCATCTCAGTCTCTGTCCGGTGCGGGTGAAATAATTGTAATGTTGAAGGTGAAGTACTCACCTTCACATTTCTTCATTAAATAACTTATAAAGTAATTTGAAAACCTTGTGTGAGACGTAATTTCACAAACAGCGTGAGTGAATCAACGCGCTTTCTCGCTCTCTCGCTCAAAATTGCAAATGGCTTCAAATCACCACACATCGCGTCTGTCTATAAGCGAGCTGCACGCTGACACAGAAATACAGAAATTGTCCCTTGACCTATCGAGGCAGTGTCACATCGTCACTAAAGTTTATAAATGGCAGTACTTTTTAATTCTTGCAAGTGTTTAACTATTCAGCGCTCGCGCGCTCTCCTGGAGACCGTGCGCTCATGCACACTCGCAGCGCACACACATATCGTCAGGTTCACATTACTCCGTTTGCAGTGCGCATGCGGTGCTTATTTTTTCCGCGCTCATGTTAACGGATTAATAAAGCGTGCACACTGCACATGGTTGCTGTCCGTTGTAGTGCCGAAATTTGCACCCTGCCAGATTATGCCCCCCCTAGTATTGGTAGGTTTAGGATTAGGGGGGGGGTTGGGATTAGGCAATCAGATAGCGACTTCAATCAGGGGGCGCATAATCTGGCAGGGGTGCAGAATTCGGCACAACATCGGCACTTGCGTTCCACGAGCAGTGCGTCTGCAGCAGTGCAGAGATCGTTTCTGCTCCGAGCCTATGAATTAAAGTAACAGTGCATTTTTGCAGTAAATATGAACATGGATTGACACGAAAATGTAGTAATTACACCATAAATGCATATTATTAAAGTCTACTGTGTCAACAGATATGGCTTTTTGGCTATAGGTTTAAAGGGAAAGAGCACTTTTAGATAAACAAGGCAATAATAGATGGCATGTAGGAAAACAAAGTTCTTTATGAACCGCAGGATTGCATTAATAAATAAATAAATTAATAAAGATTTAAATGCAAAAGGAAAGGCAGTAGAGCTGACTATTTCTGTCATTGGTAAGTTTGTGATAACGTAAGAAAAGTAGTTTAAATGTTTTGCCACTTGCTTGAGCAACTTAATATATAAATCTAAAGTAAATGCAAAAGTAATTGAGTAATGTGTTGCTTATGTTTATTGTTTAAACATGTCTTTGAAAGATTGTTTTACTGTACTGTGTAAAAAAAAATAATTGCAATGCTGAAAAAGCAATTTCAGTGACAATGTTTGGATTTGAAATCAAAATAATGTTTAAATGTTGTGTTTGTGGTAAACAGCCACGGATCAGTAGCGGACTCCTGTGTGAAAGCTGCTTCTCCTCTCATAAGACACACCTAACTTATAAAGTAATTTGAAAACCTTGTGTGAGACGTAATTTCACAAACAGCGTGAGTGAATCAACGCGCGCTCTCTCTTTCTCGCTCAAAATTGCAAATGGCTTCAAATCACCACACATCGCGTCTGTCTATAAGCGAGCTGCACGCTGCAGAGTTGACACAGAAATTGTCCCTTGACCTATCGAGGCAGTGTCACATCGTCACTAAAGTTTATAAATGGCAGTACTTTTGAATTCTTGCAAGTGTTTAACTATTCAGCGCTCGCGCGCTCTCCTGGAGACCGTGCGCTCATGCACACTCGCAGCGCACACACATATCGTCAGGTTCACATTACTCCGTTTGCAGTGCGCATGCGGTGCTTATTTTTTCCGCGCTCATGTTAACGGATTAATAAAGCGTGCACACTGCACATGGTTGCTGTCCGTTGTAGTGCCGAAATTTGCACCCTGCCAGATTATGCCCCCCCTAGTATTGGTAGGTTTAGGATTAGGGGTGGGGTTGGGATTAGGCAATCAGATAGCGACTTCAATCAGGGGGCGCATAATCTGGCAGGGGTGCAGAATTCGGCACAACATCGGCACTTGCGTTCCACGAGCAGTGCGTCTGCAGCAGTGCAGAGATCGTTTCTGCTCCGAGCCTATGAATTAAA
Organism: Sinocyclocheilus grahami; assembly: GCF_001515645.1. Taxonomy (NCBI): domain Eukaryota; kingdom Metazoa; phylum Chordata; class Actinopteri; order Cypriniformes; family Cyprinidae; genus Sinocyclocheilus; species Sinocyclocheilus grahami. The sequence continues at coordinate 1,627,960 of NW_015505256.1, read as the reverse complement.
GTAACAGTGCATTTTTGCAGTAAATATGAACATGGATTGACACGAAAATGTAGTAATTACACCATAAATGCATATTATTAAAGTCTACTGTGTCAACAGATATGGCTTTTTGGCTATAGGTTTAAAGGGAAAGAGCACTTTTAGATAAACAAGGCAATAATAGATGGCATGTAGGAAAACAAAGTTCTTTATGAACCGCAGGATTGCATTAATAAATAAATAAATTAATAAAGATTTAAATGCAAAAGGAAAGGCAGTAGAGCTGACTATTTCTGTCATTGGTAAGTTTGTGATAACGTAAGAAAAGTAGTTTAAATGTTTTGCCACTTGCTTGAGCAACTTAATATATAAATCTAAAGTAAATGCAAAAGTAATTGAGTAATGTGTTGCTTATGTTTATTGTTTAAACATGTCTTTGAAAGATTGTTTTACTGTACTGTGTAAAAAAAAATAATTGCAATGCTGAAAAAGCAATTTCAGTGACAATGTTTGGATTTGAAATCAAAATAATGTTTAAATGTTGTGTTTGTGGTAAACAGCCACGGATCAGTAGCGGACTCCTGTGTGAAAGCTGCTTCTCCTCTCACAAGACACACCTAAGAGGGGAATTCCCCCCATTTTCAAAAATTCAGGCCTTGAATAAATGTCTAAAAATCCTGATTGGAGTATCACTATAAATAGTTATAAATGATAAAAAAAGAAGGCTTTAAAAAGTCCAGTATCGGCAGATACTGCTTTCTGTGATCGGCCTCAAAAAACCTGATCGGAGCACCCCTAATTTCTGTACCTGAATACTGTTAGACTTACCTGAAAAATATAAAGCACTGTTTAGCCTATTTCATTTGTATCTTCGTTCTGTTATTTATCTATGCTTGTAATTTGTTTATTTCCTATGCTGATTTACTCGCCTACAAAATTACCTGCAATGTGGTGTTTGGGTTTTGTTTCTTGTTCTTCTTATTATTTTGGAGTTTTATGGCGGTTGGCAAACAAACGATAGGTGCATTCCCGCCACCTACTAAGCTGGAGTGTGGACCATTGATGGAATAGGAAGAACAAAAAAAAAAAATTTTAATAAATAATAATAATAATACAATTATATAATAATAATAATAATAATATTTTTTAAAATTATTATTATAAATCCTGTTAAACAGATCTACTTTTTAAAAGAATGTAATTAAAGCATTATATATTTTATAACGATTCAAGCCATTATTCAACAAAGTTTTAAGTGTGATATTTTCTAACCCTATTTCTTTGAATTCTTCCAACAGAAATGCTCTTTCGTTATCATAAGCAGAACAATGTAATAGTGCATGCTCTACTGTTTCTGGTAATCCACACAGACTACAGTTCCCAGACTCATGCTTATTCATTTTATATAGAGAAGAATTTAAAGCAGTATGGCCAATGCGAAGTCTGGTAATAATTGTATCTTTTCTTCTACTACCAAAATGAACTCTTTCAACCCCAACTTGATTTTGAATATGATAAAGATGTCTTCCTCTCTCCTCCTTATTCCAAACTTCTTGCCATCTCCTTTTTATTGCTGTTCTAATTTTAACCTTAACTTCTTCTTTGCTTAGTGGTATAATAATTTCTATATGTGATCATTTCAGTGCCTGTTTTGCTAAATGATCCGCAACCTCATTTCCATCCACTCCCACGTGTGCTGGAACCCACAGGAAACATATCTTAATTCTTATCTTATTCACTCTATACATACATAAAATAATTTCATACAAAATGTCTTGTCTTGAAGATCTTCCACTGATAAGACTTGATAATGCAGAGAATGAATCTGAACATATCACTGCATTCATTGGCCGAGTATCCTCCATTTTGTTTCTTGTTCATTGTTTTCATGTCTTTTATTTTGTAGTTAGGCCTTAGTCATGTTCTGTCATGTGATTTCCTTGTCTGTATGTTATGTTCTGATTGGTTGTTTTAGTCATGTGTCTTGTGCTTATTAGGTGCGTTCGACTTCATGTGGCGCCGCGCAAACCGATCGGCGGCTGACTTGAAGCAGTGCATGCTGGTTAGAAATTTAGTCTGACTTGAACCGGCGCCGACGTCACGTCACTGTAACGTGTGGCATCAAAGTACCGCGATATCGTTTCGAGAGCAGCCGGCTGACTCAGCTGGCGCAGTTTTTTCAGAGCGACTGCAGAAGCGCTGATGACGACACAGCTGTTTCACGATTGGCCAAATTCACCACATGACAACAATGACGTGTGTTTCTAACATCTTCAAATCCAATACTGCTCATAAATCTGTGTTTTTAGAACAGTAAACGCTTTTTTACTGTAGTCGCAATGTTATATTGAGTCACATTTATCATGAAAGCATATATACCCCCACTTTATTAGTATTTAAATAGTATATATTTACGTTGAACTTCATTCTTGAACAGATGGCGCTGTATTAAGCAGTATATAAAAAGTGTTTCTGTTGCTCATGAAAACGTTTCTGAAACGTCTGTGTATTTGACAAATATTGCATTTAATTCACTTAATCTGTGATAAAGTATGCAAACACAGCGTGAACATCACTAACGGGAGCAGAAATGTCAGGCTTGACGGCTCCGTTTTCAACTCCGCCCCGACTGCAAGCGGCTACTCTCGTTGATCACCGTCTGTAGCCGTGCTTCAAGTCGAACGCACCTTTTGGTTTATGGTCTTGTCATGTGGTTCTCAGTTCTGTTTGTCCATTGGTTGGTTTGTGTCATGTGACCCTTCTTGTTTGGTACAAATAGCCCTCATGTTCCCATTGTTCTTTGTCGTGTATTGAAGTTGTAACCCGCTGTCGGTGAGTCTAGTCTGTTATGCCTCGTCAAGTCTGTTCATGCCTAGTCAAGTCTGTTCATGCCTCGTCAAGTCAAGTCAAGTCAAGTCTGTGTCTCTAGTCTCGGATTATGTTTGTATTTTGGATCACGTCTGTAAATAAACTGCACATGGGTTCTTCACTACGCTCGCCTTCATTGGACTGAATCATTACATGACCCCAAACATAGATTTTTTTTTTCCAAATAGAGCTATTGAAGTCATCTGATTTGTTTTTTCATATCGCAATATATATATAGCAGAAAAAATTCTCAATGTGAGTTTTTTCCAATATCGTGCAGCCCTAATTGATATGTAACCCGCTGTCGGTGAGTCTAGTCTGTTATGCCTCGTCAAGTCTGTTCATGCCTAGTCAAGTCTGTTCATGCCTCGTCAAGTCAAGTCAAGTCAAGTCTGTGTCTCTAGTCTCGGATTATGTTTGTATTTTGGATCACGTCTGTAAATAAACTGCACATGGGTTCTTCACTACGCTCGCCTTCATTGGACTGAATCATTACATGACCCCAAACATAGATTTTTTTTTTCCAAATAGAGCTATTGAAGTCATCTGATTTGTTTTTTCATATCGCAATATATATAGCAGAAAAAATTCTCAATGTGAGTTTTTTCCAATATCGTGCAGCCCTAATTGATACATTGTGTTACTTGTTGTGTCTTTGTAATTATTTGAGTGAAAATTCTTTCAAAGTAAATCTTACACCAATTTTATTTTCAGTATAGTGTTATTGTAATGACGATTCAGTGACGTTGGGATCCATGTGCAGCTTTATTAACAATCAGACAGGCAAAGTTCAGTCAACAGTATACAGGGGTAACGTAGGCAAGGCAGAATCATAACCAGAGTCCATGCAAAGGGGTCGAGGCTGGCGGCAGACAGAGGAGAGAGTAAATCCGAAAACAGAGCAAGGTCAAAGAGGCGGGCAGCGAACAATCAGACAGGTCTAAACAATCCAGGTAGGCAACAGGTAAATCAAACAAGGTATGAACGCTCAGTAATGTCAGCAGTAGCAAAAACAAGACTTGACGCCGGGGTCTTCCACGAGGTCTCGGGGCTGGTTTACTTCCTATGGAAGTCAGTGGTAAGAGAGGGATCTAGAATGTCCTCTGCGTTGACCCAGGACCGCTCCTCCGGACCATACCCCTCCCAATCCACTAGATACTGGATTAACCTGCCCCTGCGACGAGAATTCAGGATCTCGTGAACTTGATACGCCTCCTCGCCCTCCATGATGATGGGAGGGACTCCCTGGTCACCAGCCTCCTCCTGGTCCTCCGCTCCTCTCGAACCACCAGCGGGCTTAAGCAAAGACACATGAAAAGTGGGTGAGATACGATAATTGGATGGCAACGCCAACCGAAATGAAACAGGAGTTATCTGTCTGACAATTCTGAATGGACCCACAAACCTGGGACTGAGTTTAGATTTAGCATGTCTCGGAACACATCATTGATAAATGACTGAAATACAGAAGGACTGTTGGACAGCCCAAACGGCATAACAAGATATTCGTAGTGCCCAGATGTAGTGGAGCAGGCCATCTTCCACTCATCCCCCTCCCGGATACGGATGAGATTGTAAGCACTGCGAAGGTCCAGCTTGGTGAAATACTTGGCCGTCCGCAGTTGTTCCAAGGCTGCTGGGACTAGTGGTAGGGGGTAACGGAATTTGACAGTGATTTCATTTAGACCACGGTAGTCAATGCAAGGACGGAGACCTCCATCTTTCTTTTTAACGAAGAAGAATCCGGCTGAAGCAGGTGAGGTGGAGGGTCAACACCTCCTTGAAGCGTTGAATGAAACTGGTAAATGAGGGGAAAACGATGCGGTCCTCACTCCACACCGCCGTGGCCCAATCCAACGCCCTACCAGTTAGGAGCGAACAAACAAAGGCAATGCGGCTACTGTCCGTGGGGTATAACATGGGCTGTTGATTAACGAACATCGAGCATTGGAGCAGAAACCCCTTACACTTCGTGGGTGATCCATCAAACTTTTCGGGAAATGCCAAGCGAGGGCTGGTGGTGACGGCAGCCTTTACCGGAGCATGTGGAGGTGGGTTAAACAGCGGAGAACTCTCCTCGGGTGGTGGTATCCGCAGTGCTCGCAGAGTCGTTACCAGCTCCTCTGTGAGTGAGGTAAGTCGGTTAAGCTGTTGTTGCTGAGAAGCAAGTACTGACGCTTGAGCGGTTACCTCCGTGGTGAAATGATAGAAAGCCGCTGGATCGACTTGTGGCGAAGTCTTCTGTAATGACGATTCAGTGACGTTGGGATCCATGTGCAGCTTTATTAACAATCAGACAGGCAAAGTTCAGTCAACAGTATACAGGGGTAACGTAGGCAAGGCAGAATCATAACCAGAGTCCATGCAAAGGGGTCGAGGCCGGCGGCAGACAGAGGAGAGAGTAAATCCAAAAACAGAGCAAGGTCAAAGAGGCGGGGAGCGAACAATCAGACAGGTCTAAACAATCCAGGTAGGCAACAGGTAATCAAACAAGGTATGAACGCTCAGTAATGTCAGCAGTAGCAAAAACAAGACTTCGCAACGAGGGTAAGGTAGGCACTGCCTAAATAGTCATGGTGATGATCAGCACCTGTGCATGTAATCAATATCAGGCATGGGGTGATGGGAAATGAAGTCCTAAGGAACAGTTAGTACTCCGGTGACGGTTCCCTCTGGTGGGGATCGGAGGGAGCCACAGAGGCTTGATTTGTGACAGTTATGATCTACTCTTTGAGTTACAGGAAGGCATGTATGGTTTCAAGAGTCTTGGAATATAGTACATGAGTCATATGGACAACTTTCATGATGCTTTTATGGTGCTTTTATATCATTTTTGAAGCTTGAAAGCCTCCGTTTGCCTTCCTTTATGTTCCACTAAGGATGAGAATATCATGTTTGTAACAGCACAAGGGTGATTAAATAATGACAAAATTGTCTTTTTGAATATTCCTTTTAAAAGAAGCTGAATAGGAATGCAGAGGGTACTGTAGGTGTTAGACATTCAGGGTTGTTGTACAGTGTGTTGGCTGCAGTTGCAACTGTTTGACTGTAACTCCAAAGATATTCTCCTCTTCCGTGTACATGGTCTCTGATGTGTGAAGGCCAGGCTGGATTTCTACTGCATGCATCTTTACCTCAGTCAGCCTCTCTCATATGTCTGATTCATCTCTAATCAGCTTCTGCCCACTGTGAGTCCCCCGGGATGACAGCAGCAGGGGAGACCGCGAAAGCCAAGGGTTTATAGCTCAGAAAGAAAGGGAGCAGGCGGAGAGGTCACGAGTCCAGACTTCGGGCCATAAAAGAGTGCTAATGTATTTGGTTGTGATGCTATAGTTTGCACAGCCAGACAGGGGTTCAAAGAGGTATTTAGAAGAGAACTGAAGAGTTTGGAGGAACAAGATGAGCGTATAATGATGTAGACACTAGTGCTGCTGCAGAGAATGGTTGAGAGCAGACGTGAGGTCTGAGGGGTGAGAGTGAGATTCAGACTGCTGATGTTTGGGCAGATGGGATTTTTATTTATTTAGTTATTTTTAAATAAAAGGCACTGAGATGACTTCTTTTTTCTAACTGAATACATACTTTTCATTACAATTTATATTACCAGCATAAAAATTTGAGCAATGTATATACATTTCAGAATTTAGCAAACTGTGTTAAATGTGTTAAAAGCCTTGTTGAAAAGACCAGCATGTATTTTATTTTGGATGCTGGTGTGCTAGTGCCTCCATAAGAAAAATGAAAAACATCTGTCATTTTCTCATCCTCATGGCATTCCAAACCTGTATGACTTCCTTTCTTTTATGCAACACTAAAGAATATATTTTGAAAAATGTCTCCTTTTTTGTCTATACGGTGAAAGTCCAATGTAGTTTGTATAGTACAGATTTGAAACTACATGAGGGTGAGTAAATGATATAATTTTCCTTTTTTGGTGATCTATCCCTTTAAGTAGCTTTACCAAGAACACAGGACCATGCTTAGAATCACTTTTCATTCAGCTCACCAACGTAGCCAGCCTGGACCAGGTGAAAAATACAAGCTGCTCTTTTCAGCTGGGTGCATGTTTAGCTACTTCAGTGCATATATTTCCTCCTTCTACATGGAAAACTGAATGATTTGTAGAGGTTCGCCAAAGCCAAATGCAAATGTCTGACTAAGTGAATCCTTAAGACTGAACTTTCTCCTCAGATGTACAGCAGGTAGTAGCCTTGTGTGAACTGAAAAGCATCAAATGACGTCCCCGGCAATAATGGCTTCAAAATATTCATTTTCAGGTTCTTGGAAAGACTTAACATTGCCGTCACAATGGTGCGTGCTCAGTTTAACACTAGAACGGGTAAATTTTACCCGTGGCTGTTTTTCAAATGTACATAACAGATTTAAAATAAAACATTCAAGTCTTCCAGGGATGTAACGATTACCGGTTTGATGATAAATCATGATAAAATTCCCCACGGTTAGTATTAACGTTTCATCTTTTAATTATCATTAAAACCGTATTAGATTAACGCGATTTGAACTGAATTCGATGGCATTTTGTTTTCATCTTCACTTCATGTAATACCTCCCAGATGTGTTCTTAATTGCAATACTGCTTTGTCCACGGAGGTTATAGGAAACAGCTCTAATTCAGCTTTTCCATAAGCGCCACCTGCTGTCAGCGAGTGGATTTACAGAGACCTATATTTACATTCAGCCTGTGTGCAGTTTCTGTCTGGCCAAAAACGGACAGAATTTGCATGCCCTGCTGTAAATTATGACCAGTTGATGAAAAACAAGCTTATGTGGATTCTACACGTTTAAACAATTCAGATAAGTTATCTAGAATTATTTATGAAGCCGATAAAATACATATAATCATGTATTAATCAATTATCATTTTGACTTATATATTTTCTTTATTTAAAAGCTGAAATGTGAGGTTTACCTTTTTATTAAACTTTTTCAAAGCTTTATTTGAAAATTTACATTAGATATTTCAACATGCTATTAAACTGTTGTCAGTCAAGTTGTCATTTAAAATCCGAACATCATTGGTAATGTTATTGTTTCTTTCTTTTTTATTTTTTTTTATTTTTTTTACAAAAAAGTAATTTATTTGTTGTTTGTTGACTTTTAAATATAAAATTGGTGAAGTGATTTGTGTCGTACTTTTTTAACATCTCCAGCACATGTTAACAATACCGTGATAATACATTGTTTCTTTCTTTTTTATTTTTTTTTTTTTTTTTTACAAAAAAGTAATTTATTTGTTTTTTGTTGACTTTTAAATATAAAATTGGTGAAGTGATTTGTGTCGTACTTTTTTAACATCTCCAGCACATTTTAACAATACCGTGATAATACAGATAACCGCGATAATTTTGGTCACTATAATCGTGATAAGAAATTTTCATACCGTTACATCCCTAGATAAAACCAGATAAAAAAACGGGGCATTTATACATATAAGTGCCAGCGGGTCAAATTTACCCGCTATATAATGCATGAAAACACTAAATGCCATGAGTGATGGAGAGTCTGATGGTAAGTTATGCGTCCTGGGTCGGCTCAGCATCTGACGGCTCATCTGACAGTGATCCAGATATCATATTTACATGTTTTAGCCTAACATTATTCTAATTGGTCAAACTTTGGTTGAATTATTTACCTTTTGTCTTGCCATATCGTTTATTGTTCGCTACTGTGTTGCTATTCTAGTTTGTCCATTTCCTGAAGAAAAAAAAATCCGATCAATAGGATGTAATGAATAAAACAATTTTTTGATTACCCAAATTTTAATGGTGTTGTTCTCTTATTCAAATTATAAATTATATAACTAAACAAATTAATAAATATTTAGGTGAAGCTGTGCGCTTGAATTTTTCATTGCATCATTCTATGGATTGTGGTGAATTATTATTGCTCATTATTGTCTGTAGGCTGTTTTAGTCATTCATAGCATGTTTTATCTTAATATATTGATTAATGACATTGTATTATAATATTAAACCACCCAAATATTTAGGCTACTACCTTCTAATTTCCGTTGTCAGTGCAGACTTTTTTTTTTTAGCTTAGGCTACTGACCATTATGGATTAGTGTAGCCTACATTAAAAAGTCTTGAACATAAAACAACAGGATAGCAATATAGTTGATGACTAGACATAATAATTTCATGACTCTAGACACTTGTTTGTGAAGACAGTAGCATAATACAGTGAAATAATATGTTCTTTAGCCATATAAATACAGTTGCCATGTGCGTGGGTAAAATTTATCCACTGGCGCTTTTAGGTATACAGCGACCTCTGGTGGTTCTAGTGTTAAAGGGGTCCTATGATGTTGCTAAAAAGAACATTATTTTGTGTATTTGGTGTAATGAAACATGTTTATGTGGTTTAAGGTTGAAAAAACACTTTATTTTCCACATACTGTACATTATTGTTTCTCCTCTATGCCCCGCCTTTCTGAAAAGCATCGATTTTTAAAAAGCTCATCGGTCTGAAAAGCGAGGTGTGCTCTGATTGGCCAGCTATCCAGTGCATTGTGATTGGCCGAATACCTCAAGCATGTGACGGAAATGTAACGCCCCTTACCATACTGTGATGCCGTGTCCCGGAGCGACGAGACAAAAACATTAAAACCCATTACAAACGAGGCATTTGTTGCATCCAGTGGGGACATAATTACGGATTATAATGACTTATACTTTCTTTTTACGCATTGCGTTGCATCGTAAACATAAAACCATGTCTGCATTTGTGATCGGAGAAATGACAAACAACAAGCGCTACTCTACACTGCCCAAAACTCGCGTTTGAATCATCAGTGGCAAATTCTTTAAATATGAACACGTACTTACAGAGTGTGAGTAAGAACAGCCGGCATTGTAGTCTACTCTTCCAGGATCAGGAATCCTCCATAAAATGCGCAGCACACATCTTTTGTATGTATTTACAACAAACAGTGTTGTAAATACAACTTAACCACTGATTTCTAGTCGTGTCCTCTTTTGGAAGGCCAAACAAAGTATTTTCGCTTTCGCAACGAAACACACAGCGTCTTCACAACATGGCGGCGGCGGCAGCAACAATAAAGTTGTTAAATAAAGTTGAAGTTCGCCTTCTTTCTTTGCGTGAATATTTGGGCCATGTTATGCAAATCTTCCCACATCGTGACGTAGACATGTGGGGGCGTGTTTAAACGAGGCGTTTTAGGAGGGCATGGACCAGTCTTAACTTTTATAAAGAATATCTCTTTGGGTTTGAGTCTTTGCAACTTTAGGGATCTTATATATTCACGAACAGCTTGTAACACTCCAAAGAGAAAGGAAAACTTGAAATCGCATCATATGACCCCTTTAAAAAAAGTGTGCTGTGTGTGCGAGTGAGAGGACGAATGCCTCATCTCTTCACTCTAGGGATGATGTTTTTAGAAGCCTTTCAAAATAGATTTTCTTGCGCAAGCTATTAGTCCATCTAAAGGGTCAAACATTCAAACTCTGTTAGATGTGCCAGTTGCAATCACTGTTATTCTAATGAGACAAGATGCACCATGGTGGCTTTTTTTCACCATGGCAGCTCTTGCGTTTGAGAGGTTTTCTCTGTAGTGCCAGATATTCTTACTCTAGTAGAGCATCGGTTCAGTTTTGTGGCGAAATGCCATGGTGTAGATAAGCAGATTTCAAGCTTTGTGTCAGCTGTCTCCATACTGCCAGCTTTCTGCATCTGGTAGCAGAAGATGCCTACATCAGTACTATAGTAACCAATGTATCTGATTTTATCACATTCAAATAATGACAGTCAGTGCAGATTAAAGTCTTTCAGTCTGGTTTGAATGCAGTGGGAACAGAAAATAATATTTATTTGTTGAAGGGATAGATCAAATATGAATAATCTGTCATTATTTACTCACCCTTATGTTGTTCCAAATCCAAACCTGTATGATGTTTTTTGTTTGTTTAAAAAAAAAAAATAATTAAGTTTTGAAGGGTCTTCACATATTCCATCACTATAAAAGCATCATTGCATAATATGTGTACATGACTTGTATAATATATCTGCTGAAGCTTTGTGATGAACAGACCAGAATAATCTCCATTGCAGCTCTTGGTCACATACGGTGCACGTTTGATGTCATGACGGTTGGTTATGAACCAATTTTGTCGACAACCTGTTCCTTTGATTGTAATTTTGAGTGTTTATTGAGTGTGTTGGAGTGTATTTTTCTGGATATGATCAGATGAGTTGATGATGCCTCCTAACACCAGGTCATATCAGCTTAAACTGGTTTCTGAAACATGGTATCTATTTGTTGCAGAATGAAAATCGGTCTATTAGCTGGCAGTCATAGATCCAGTGCTTTTGTTCTGACGTCTGAAAAATGATGGGCTGGTTGATAGCCTAGAAAAAAAGAGCAAATTAAAGGGAACATTGATTTACTTTACTTATAAGATATTGTATGATCAATGAAAATTCCCAAAGTATTTTATTTTTTTATCACATACTGTATGAACCTTTTGTTAACATACATATACTGCACAATTGACCATTTTTCACAAACTGCAGAAAGCTCCAATTTCGAAGCTGTTTTGACACCACTACCAGATTTGCATAATCAGTTTACAGTTTTACATTTTTATCATGCTGAATTTTACTCTATATTAGTCAGTGTTTGTACTGTATTGCAGAGCTGTGCAACATTATACTGTATGTGTTCAAGAGCAGAATGTTTTTTTTTTTTTACTGGCATAAAAAGTAAAAACTCTATGAAATAGAAATGTTTTTGAGTCATACGACCCTTAAAATGCTTCCATTGCACCTTTCATTGATCCACACCTTGATGTGTTGTCCATCTTTATAGAGTCTGAATGAGGTGCTGCTCTGGTTTGACCTCAGCTCAGTTCACTTGCTTTGTATAGTATGCTGTCCCCAGTTCTCAAACCACAGCCACCCTGTCATTTACTTTAATATGGTTGTCGTTTGCTATGACCTTGACTCATATTACAGCTATACTGTATATATGTAGCTTTTCTAGTGCTATTTCCCCTGGTTTGTTTGATGTTGTGACCTGGAGTGGAGATTGCTAAAAGGAGTTCTCACCAATGAATGTAGATTTCTGAAGATACAGATCACACAGAACAGTTATTTTGTTTTCTTCTAAGTTGCTCTCAGTGTGTATAGGCAATGATGTAGGTTTCATAATAAACTATAGGAACGTTGTGGGTACAAAATTGGAATGTTATAGTATCACCTTGTTATAGCCCAACAACTACAGATGTCTTGTTGAGCACATCTATTTGACTCTCTTTCTTCGGCAGAACACAAAAGAAGATATTTTTTTAAAAAATGTTGGCAATCAAACAGTTTTGGTGACCATTGACTTCCAATTTATGGACAAAAAAACACTGATACATTTCTCAAAATACTGTGTCTTATACATTCCAGAGAAGAAAGAATGTCATACAGGTTTGGAATGACATGACTTATTTCTGGGTGAACTATCATTTCAATACACAGACTACAGTAATGGTGACAATAAGCAAACATAAAATAAAATATATATAGTTATCATCACCATATAACAAATACCAGCAGTAACAACAGTAAAACCTATATACGTATAAGCGTTTATTTATGCTGAATGGGGAGGTGTAAAAGTAATTTCCATCTCACAAAGTTGAATTTAGGATAATTCTACTATATCTCCAAATTTCAACCATAATGTAGCTGCATTGCCCAATGCTTGAGAGATAAAGTATATGGAAACAAAATGGCAGCACTAATATTATCTTTGCAGGTGTTTGATTTGGTTTCATGTCTCCTAGCAACCATATTGCAGAGGATAATGGTTGGTTTGCTATGCTAGCATTTGTTTTACAGGTGTGCAATTATCAACAGCAGATCATTTATGTTTGTCTCTATAAATAGGTTTCATTAATATATAAAATTGCTACATCTGTGTACATCACCTCGGGTGCCACCTTGTTTGTGACACACTTTAATGCATTTCCACAAGTTGAAAATTCCAGCATACAGTAACACATCTATGTGCTTGATTGCCATCAGAGGTGCTTTAGAACATGTCTGGGTCGTTGACATGGGTTAATCACTGGAGTCATTAGTGTTTAGACCCCTGACGTCCTCTGATTACATCTCACGCTGGGTAATGAATTGCACTGCGGTCTTTGGGAGCGTTCACTCTTTTTGGTTCACCTCAGCACTCTAGTAAAAATGAAAATTAGCTGAAAATGTAATCACCCTTAGGCCTTCCAAGATGTAGATGAGTTTGTTTCTTCATCAGATTTGGAGAAATGTAGCATTACATCACGTGCTCTCCAATAGATCCTCTGCAGTGAATGGGTGCCGTCAGATTGTCCAAACAGCTGATAAAAACGTCACAATAATCAACAAGTAATCTACGCAACTACTGTGAATTGAAAATAGGTGTGTTTGTAATAAATCCATCATTAAGATGTTTTTTTTAACTTCAAACCATTGCTTTCCAGCTAAAATATGAGTCCTCTATCCATAATATTGCTTTCTCCAGTGATAACGTATACACAGATCAAGCACCGTTTACAAGCAAATACAGTCCAAAATAGTTCTAAACAAATATGTGTGTGGATATAAGAGGACAACAAAGGAAGGACCTTTTCAATGGAGGAAGCAATATTATTTATTATGGACTTGTATTTTGGCCAGAAGCAATGGTTTGACATTAAAAATCTCTTAATGATGGACGTTTTTCCTACAAACACACAGGTTTTTGCTTCACAAGATGTTAATTGATGGACTGGAGTCATGTGGATTACTTGTGGATTATTGTGATGTTTTCATCAGCTGTTTTGGCTCTCATTCGGACGGTACCCATTCACTACAGAGGATCCATTGGTGAGCAAGTGATGTAATGCTAAATTTCTTCAAATCTGCTCTAATGAAGAAACAAACTCAGCTACATTCTGGAGGGTGAGTACATTTTCAGCAAATATTCATTGTTGGTTGAACTATATTTTACCCAAAAATGAACTTTCTGTCATTATTTATTCATTCTCATATTGTTTCAAACCTGTATGCTGTTATTTTTGTACTGTGAAATTGTAAATTGTTCTTCGGAATGACATAAGGGCGAGTAAATAATTACATTATTTTGATTTTTAGACCAACTCTTTATGGCAGGAGGAAGCACAGCATTTTATTTTACCTTTACTGGGAGGTTTCAGTAACGTCTTGTCAGTGTTTGGTATCTATGACAGGTGATTCACTGGAAAGGAGGCCTGTCGGCTATCAGTCAGCCATCATGTGATCATCCTTCGGGTGGCTTCTGAAAGCATGCTGGGTGAATGAGTGGCTTGTCAGTGAAGTTTAGTCATTTTAAATTATTTAGAAATGCAAAACAGTAGCATGAAATCGCATCAAAATGTCTTTGATGAGGGGTTTAGCTTGACAGAACATTTTATGAATAAAAGACTGTCAGACATGACTGTCATAGGTTTTAGTGCGAGATGTCAGCAATTTCCATTGATTTCTTATTTGCCTGTGACAGTGGGAAAAGCAGGGTGCTATTAGGCAGGTGTGCTTTGCTGATATTATAGTCCACAGTAACGGGAATGACCTTCCTACCCCTGATTGCTTTGCTGAAATGTAGTGATGCCAATCACTTTGATCCATTACCCTTCACCACACGCAAAAAGGGTGAGACATCCCTTGAGTAAAGAAAGAAATGCTCTTATAGTTCAAACACAATTCATTAGATTAACAGCCAGCAATGAAAGAAAAAATCCTAAACATTACAGCCCATAGGAAAGAAAAATCGCAAATAAGACCTTTTTGACATCTCAGTTGTTTTTTCCCAATAGCAGTGAGATTATTTCTTGAGCAAATTGAGTCTCCTGCTTTTCAGATTGTACTTGTGAGACAAAAACCCGGTCTCCTCAGTTTACAAACAGATCTTAACGATATCTCAAATTGTCCTTTGTTGTGCCAAGATAGCAAAGTCTGCAATCAAAAGTCATGAGATCTCAATATGACCTCAAACATTTCCACATTTATTTTATAGCTTTGTATTCTTATTGTATATCACAGTTGTCCAATTATATTATATCTTATTTCACTTCATTTAAGGTTTGCGGGGATGCTGGAGCCTGTCCCATTGTTTTGTATTCTTACTGTATGTGAGTAGTTGTCCAAATAATTTTTATTTTATTTTATTTGATCATCAGGGAGAGAGAGAAGTTTACTGAGCATGACCAAGTGTCATCACTCTAGCTTGTTTGAAGAATTTGTTGTGCCCTCATTTGCCCTACTGATAATTTCACAGACATAACTCATGAGTATAAAAGCAATATGTTTAAATCATGCAAATTCTTTAAATCCCAATAGAAAAATTGCTCTTTCTGTTCGGGGTCAACAAATTCTAATTAAATCACCACGTTGTCATTCTGAGATTAGTTGTGTGTTTTTTGATAGCAAGACATATCAGAGGAAATCCAGTTCTACGAGAGCGGGGGTTTGAGGGATAACAGTCTGGATGTAAAACGTTTGCTGTCGGGGTTGGTGTTTAGGAACTTCATGTCTGCTGGGTAATTTTGACAGCAGGAGGCAGCTTGTTCAGAGGTCTTTGGATCCTTACGGAAATCCAGCAGCTTCGTACTTTGATATCAAATGTTACTGTGAAAGATGCATAGACCCTTGATAATAAAACCCTGCCCAGCCATCTGTGCTCTTCTTAAGAAACGCTGGCGAGAATTTGAAGAGTGTTGTTGAAATAATAGAACATTACAGGCAGCACAATAATGATGCATTTAAGGGCTGATCAAACTTGCACCACTCGCTGTTACTCCAGCAGCAGGACGGGCGGCAGGTTTCAATCTGCTCTCAAGATGACAGAAGATTATTTAGTCCCTGTGTTGTTTTAAATATGTAGCTAAACAAAGTGAATGCAGTCATGAGGGCTAAGTGTAGTGTAGACCAGCTGGTTAATAGAAAACACACCCACTTCATGAATGAAATGTGAATGATCCATGTCTGCTAAAGAGTGCTTCACTGGCTTTGTTCGGAATGGAATACTAGAGTACTGCTTACAGCATACTTCACTGTATACACTGAATTTGAACTACTAATGACTATTCTTTCAAATAGTATGTGAATCACTTCATATCGCTTATGAAATGATACATGTTTCGGGCAGTAGTTTGCTACATTGTTGTCAAATGTCCTCTCTACAATTCATGCATTTCTGACAGAAACAGGATACATTCATTTCTGAGAGAAACATGATATTCGGCAATAAAATATAGAATCTTTGCATCTAGTGTGTCATTTTTTTTTTTTTTGCCAGTCTGAGCCAGTCATGATTTTTGGTTTATTTCTATGGTTTGTGAATGAACCAAAAGTTATATAGAGAGAGATAACCAAAAGTCATATACACACACTATTTTATAGGAAAGTGTAGCAGAGAACAGCATCTTCACTTATAATAGCTATAATTGCTATTTGATTTATTGAGCACCTTCAGCCTTAATAACTGGAATGTTGTCATTCTAAAGCAGCATTTATGCTGTCAACCACAGCATAAAGTATTTTTGTTGTTGTTTTTTCCCCCCACAGATATCTGGCACATATTGGTCGATTTTGGCATGCAAGTAAGCAAAAACACTTATGAGATCCAATTTTATATTTGGCATTCAATTCGGATCACTTTCAAATGTGGCTCTAAATCTGATATGCATTTCATATCTGGTCATCTGATGTTCATTTAAACAGTCATCCGTCTGTCCTCTTAATTTGGGATTTATGGCATCAAGTGATTAATATTAAATGTATTTATTTAGTTGAATTTTTCACACTGAAAAAAATTTCACACAGAAATTGCTAGTACATTTACAAAGAAATAGCAATTAACACATTGAATTTTACCTGAAATTTTGAAATACAAAAACTGAATTATAATTTTTCTGTATGACATGCTAAAATGATCTTTTTTTTTCACAACATTGAAAATCCTTTGAAAAACAACATTGAAAAATGCTTTTATCCAAAGTAACTTACATTGCCTTCAAGTTACACATTTTATCAGATTGTGCATTCACTAAATGCAGCCTAAATAGTTTTAATAATTTTTTATTTATTTATTTATTTTATTATTTTTTGGGGGGTGAATTATTTCTCTACTATCTCCACTACAGCGTGTCTGTTTCTCGATTGGTTTCTGTGGGTTGTAATGTGTGTCATTCCATAACAATTCCATAATGAAACAGTCACCAGAGAGCCATTTCAGTTGTCCCTCCTTTTCACAGATACACGTGCAAGGTGTAGAACAAGTGAAGGGAATAAATCTAGAGGAAAGTTTGTGATATATAGACAGATTCCAGCATGTCTAAAGGGTCCTGATAGCAGCTGGGGAAAGTGGTGTCTGTTGCCATGACTGTCAATGAGGCTTAGAAAGGACTCTGAGCTTGAGACTGTGTGTATTATACTTTGATTAAAGGACAGAGATAGTGAAGGAAAAATGCATGTTGAAAGCAAATGATGAATCATTTCTCATAGAGAAGAAAGGCAGAGAGATGTCCTCCATGTCTAAACTACCTGCTTCTGAGAGTGTGCTTTCACATATGCAAAAGCTGTTTGACATTGTGTGTCTAGATAGCTGTCTAGAGTTTATTCTTAAAATCTCCTATTTCATCTTGTATCTGCAACATGTGAAGAAATGCATATATTGGCCATATAAAGTTGCAGTATTCACACTTGAAAGGATTGAATTTATTTCCTTATGAAATGAACTCTTCATGAAACCAATACTCAGGAACTCACACAAAACAGACACCATGCAATAAAACAATAAATGCCGATGTTAGCAAGTTGTACGGGAAAGGACTAAGTGAATTACACTTTTTGTCATAAGCAAGCAGTAGACGGCAGGCAAAATGGGTATTAGTCTACCTACACCCTCTGACTAGCATCAGACTGGCGAGTTTGTGACCGTAAGATCCACGTAAGGCCAGCGTGAGACTTGAAAGAGACATTAGGTCCCCAGTGAACGGATAAGTGAAAGTATAGTGAGTCAGGAATAATCGAATATCTAAATTAATATTTGTGATCATTAAAGTTAGGCAATATTTCAAAGCAATATTTCTAGTTAAAAACTGATCACGTGAAATTGGAGTCAGATTGAACACGGAGCTAGACAAAATTGAAACTAAGTCCTGATAAATTCAGAAGCGCAAGTAAAAGACCGGATACGCATTAAACCTTCAACCAGGCTGCTGGATTCCGCTTTTTGGGCTGGCGGGTGGATCCTTACACACTTCATGTGCAAGCAGCACAGCACTGATTAGCAGGATCATAGCATAAGCAACAGTGCAAGTTGGGTTTTGGTGGTGAGTCTGTTTTTGTTGCTTGATCCCAAATACTCAGAAATGCACTAAGACCTATTTGTCACTACAACCTTTTGCAATATAGGCTTTTGTAAAGCAAAATAAAATAATATGACCTACTCATCCATTCTTTGAAAAAGACATCTGTTGAACTTGATGTAAGTTTCACTCTCAGTTGCAGGCACACAAACATGTTTGATTCAGTCATTTTGACTGATTTCAATCTCTTAGCTACATTTTGGGGTGTCTTTGGGTTTCATAACACTGTAACATTTGAAATAATATAGTCAGTCAGAAAAAAATCTATTTTTTTTTATATGGAACAGTTTATTGAACCTA
The DNA here is from genome assembly GCF_001515645.1 of Sinocyclocheilus grahami. Lineage (NCBI taxonomy): Eukaryota > Metazoa > Chordata > Actinopteri > Cypriniformes > Cyprinidae > Sinocyclocheilus > Sinocyclocheilus grahami. The sequence continues at coordinate 1,609,415 of NW_015505256.1, read as the reverse complement.
TATATATATACAGTATATATATATAAATCTAAAAAGAGCATATGCATTTTTGTGTATCATATTTGCTACATCAGGCTTTTATGTATGATATAGTGAGAATATGAAGCTCATGCTCAAGGAGGAATCCATTCTTTGAAAAAGACATCTGTTGAACTTGATGTAAGTTTCACTCTCAGTTGCAGGCACACAAACATGTTTGATTCAGTCATTTTGACTGATTTCAATCTCTTAGCTACATTTTGGGGTGTCTTTGGGTTTCATAACACTGTAACATTTGAAATAATATAGTCAGTCAGAAAAAAATCTATTTTTTTTTATATGGAACAGTTTATTGAACCTATATATATATACAGTATATATATATATAAATCTAAAAAGAGCATATGCATTTGTGTGTATCATATTTGCTACATCAGGCTTTTATGTATGATATAGTGAGAATATGAAGCTCATGCTCAAGGAGGGAAAAAAAGCAGCTCAATTTTATTCAGAGGCCCAAACTGAGCAAAAATATGCAATTTGATGCTGTTGCTGATATTTATATAGCCAAAAAGTAAGTTGAAATGCTTATAGCTTGTAATGTAAATCAGTGAGATCTGTATAACAGTATAGCTGACTACGTTCATAAAATGCATATAATTATCAGTTGTCACTCTATATCTCCCAAAAATATGTTTTAATAAGATGATATTTACAGTAAATGCTTATTTTATGAAACCGTAAAAGCTATTTTATTGTGGTGGCAAAATATACTGTATAGTGCATTTACATTACATTACATTTACCTTTAATCATTTAGCGAACACTTTTATGCATATAACAAAATATGCATATCAAATAAGTTTTATATGGTTAATTATGATTCAGTGTCAATGTTGTGTAAGTGAGACTTCATGACCAGAGGTTGCGTTACATATTCTGTTATTTAAAAGTATTAACAGATAATTCCAAATGCTTTCATTTTATCAGATCCCATAAACTTTGTTTGAAATTGATTGCTCAGACTGCCTTGCAGCCAACCAGGATGCCCTTGCAACCATATAGAGTACATAACCATACATCTTATGCTGGTCCCGTGTGAGGTCCCTTGAGGATGCAGCTGTTTTACTGGCACTGGCACCACTTATTTTTTGTTCAGAAAATGCATTGACATATCTAGTTATTTTTGGTATTGCAATGAAAAACTAGTTTCATGGTCAGTACGAAATATTTACCCATGTAAAATTCTCTCAGTTCACCCGTCATTGGCAGAAAGTTAATTTTGGACCTTGCTTATGCTCCTCAAACCTCCACATCAAAGCAGAGAACATGAAAGACAGCGTTAGCAAGTTCTTTAGCCCTTCTTGTTTTGTATTGTCACAGTTGTTGAGCACTCTGTAGAAATGTTAAAGTGGGAACTATCATTTTTACCCATCAGGCTCCAGAGACTTGCGCTCTTTTGGGAATAGAGAATCTGACAGTGGTGGCGATGTGGTCTGATGTTGTATTTAGATGACTGTGTTGATGCACATCAGTGTATGGTTTTAAAGCCGTTTCAGTGACTTATACGGCTGCCGCAGGCACATCGTAGAGATTATGAGTATGACAGATCAAATGGAGACACCTGTTTTTTAAGTTTATCTCTACATCAACCTCTGCGTGTAGGCAGCAACTGTTGAGACAGCCAGCCTCATGACGGGACACACACACACGCACAAATGAATGCTGTAATCCCATGTGTATATTTGTACAAAGTCAAGTAATATCTGTCCTTGCGCATCAAACCCTTACAAAGCAAAGTAGATTAAATCTGTATTTCTGAGAATGGCATTATAATGAGAATTGTTTCCAGTAGTCATACCCAGGGTCCAAATGGTGGGTGAATTGAGAAAATATATCAGCTAGATAGAGTTTTTATTCAAATTTTATTTTATTAATTTATTTTAAAATCTTTTTACAGCAAAAACAAATGAAGGCAAAAAAGTTCAACGTTGCCTTCATCATTTATTTTAGCTGCTTTTGAGATGCCTTTATATCTATTTTATTTTTTTACCCTTGACTCAGACTTCAGTCTTAAAGTATGACACAATTTTTATTTATGAGAATTTATTTAGGGATGCACCAAAATGAAAATTCTAGGCCGAAGCCGAACAAAATGAAACACAGGGCCGAAGGCCGAATACTGAACACGGTTTTTCTAGGGCTGGACGATATGGCCAAAATTTATATCACGATATATTTCTTCAACATTATACCAACAAAGCACAATTTAACTTAAAATTAATAAGTTGCTTAGCAGAAAAGACTTATTTTAAAACATTAGAATATATTACAGATCCCAATTTGAACATTATGTGTGAATGTTATAATAAATGTATTAATTGAGCTGTTGAAGGGTAATTACTATTATCATTATTATTGTCTTACTTTTTTATTTTATTTTACAGAACGACAGTAAAATGACAATACTATCATTTATGAATGTCGATGGAGTTGTTGCTTTTTCTCGCCTTTTATTTTGGCAGAAACCCGCAGGAAGATCTCAGTGCTTCTTTTTGTTGACAGCTGCATGCAGATTTATAAATGATTCTCATTACGAATTTGGGAAGATGTTTGTCGCACGTATCACATTGTCACATGCCTTTAAAAAAATTCACAAAAATGTTACTGAGCAACTGACGAAGTAACAAGTTCAGCGCAGATTTTCCTCGCGCTTTGAACCCTGATGCCGCGAGCTCGTGCAGCGCTGTCAGAATACATGCAATTCGTGCGTGCATTAGAAAATATAACATTCTGCAGTTTATTTACTAATCGTTTAAAGGTAATTTCGCGATTTCAATCATCATACAGTAACCTAACCACCAGAATCAGCCACCTCTTCTTCTCATCGGAGACGTGATGCTGCACTAAACAGTCTCTCGCTGTCGGTGCTTCGTGCTTGTAATGATTTCTGCGTCTTTCTCTGATAGTTTTAAATACTTTTACACTGCCGACATGTTTGCTGCATTAGTGCGTGCCTCTATTTGATCGCGTTAGTCATTGTTCGGTACATATTATTCAGCCTTTTCGCTTATTCGGCCGAACACCGAAAGATATTTTTTTGCTATTTTCGGCCGAATAATTTCGGTTGCCAAATATTCGGTGCATCCCTAAATTTATTTATGAGATTTTATTTTATTTTTTTAATTTTTGCTCATAAACTCATAAAATGCTAGTTATGAAACTAGCCTTTGCAAGACAGGGGAGTTTTTAAAACATGTCAAAAATTACAGAATTCTGCATGTATTGTCCACTTTTAAGACATTGTAAGTGGACAAATTAAATACAAAGGTTTTTATTTTTATTTTTTTCATATAAATCCACAGGTCCAAAACTGCCCAGTTCTTACTGTATTTCATCCTTTATATTTTTTCTACCTTTTTTGTTGCTATGTAACTTGCATTTTGGGATTAGCAAGTGTTATTTCAGAGTGCACTCATTGGTTACTGTGCCTGAAACTTTGACCCAATATCCACATGCCAGCTTAACTGACAGACTTGTCTGAGTTTTAGCTGAATTTGTAGCTGAAGTTGCTATGAGAAATGTATTGACTTGTGCAGAAGAATGTGTGTGTGTGTGTTGGGCATCGAGCATCCACTGGTGTCAAGAATGGTGAAATGGTTCCACTGGTGAACACTTAGATGAAGTGTTTGACCAATATGCCTAATCTTGATATGTAGAAATCATCAGTATGGATGCAGCATTACACCACATTTTTCTGTTGATTTTTAAACTGAGTATTTTATGTATTTTGTAATACTTCTGTTAGGTTGTCAAGTGCTACACAGTTAACAGTGATATATTGGTGTTTTGGACTTTAAAATAAAACCATCTCTCTGTTTTTCTGCAGGTGGGTTGGCAGTAGGCAGTAACTGAAGATGAGGAGGCGCTGGTGGCGATCGGGGTTGGTGATTGGCTTGCTTGTTATCATCACCCAAATCTCGGCTCAAAACACAGAGGGTGAGACTCAAAGTTCTGTCCATCATTCATTCCCTATCACTAACTCAAGAGATTTTATTTACCACTTTTGCAAAATAAACCTTGCACCTTTTCTCCAGAACCATAACTTTCGATTTAATTCCTGGAGTTGGTGAAATGGGATGTTACAGCCAAGCGTTTACGCTCTGAGCGAAGTCAGAGAGATAATTGTATCTCTATCTCTGTGTGGCAGTGTCCCGCAAATCGGTCTCTGCGTCTTCTCTGCACACCTTCATTACCGAAGCAGCCAGATACAGCTCTCCAAACTGAGCATCTGATGATGTATGAATTATACCGTCACGTCTGCCAAAGACAAACTGACAACCGTAATAAAAATCTCAAAACGTTGCTGGAAATGCCGCAAGGCTGAGTGGAAATAGAGGCAAATAAATTGTGGCTATTGTCAGACTGTTCAGATTAGCGGTTGAGGATAAAAGATTGGTGGGCGTCTATAGTTGACATTTTCCGATATCCTTGTCTGTTCATGCGGCGTTTATTGTTATGGATTTTAGTATGATTTGAAGAGCACAGTGAGGATGTTATGTGCAGGGCTGGGTGGTAAAATTGTATATAACGTGCGACGGTTGAAATTCTGCCTTACTCTTTATGCCACAGAATATCCATGATGCAACTTCTTACAACAGTCTGAAAACTGTCGCATATGGGGGCTTCCAGTGTAGATATCCTCATTAATTATAATGGGAGTCGTTTAGATTTAGCATGTTGTCTTTTGTGTCTAGTATAGACATAATATAACTGAATGTTGTTTGTGGTTGTCAAGCAATGTCTCATCGTGGCTCATTAAAATACAGGTGTGCAACTGTGATTGAAATGGCTATTTATTGGCAGAAGAATAATATTTGTGGTTCATCCTATTAAAAAATTCAAACTTGGTCCAAAACCTGACAAGCTTAGATGAACTTGAATGAAAAAGCTAATTCAAGATGGCAAAAATTAACAAAAAGACATTCAATCTGATGAAAAATCTAAAAACTGTTTTACTCTATTCATGTGAACTATGTATTTGTTGTGTTTCTTAAAGGTATAGTTTGCCCAAAAATTGTAAATTTGCTGAAAATGTACTCAACCTCGGGCCATCTAAGATGTAGAAGAGTTTTTTCTTTGTTATAGAGCAGATTTGGAGAAATGTAGCATTACATCACTTGCTCACCAATGGATCCTCTGCAGTGAATGGGTGCCGTCAGAATGAGAGTCCAAACAGCTGATGAAAACATCACAATAATCCACAATTAATCCACACGACTCCAGTCCATCAATTAACATCTTGTGAAGTGAAAAGCTGTGTGTAAGAAACAAATCTGTCATTAAGATTTTTAACTTTAAATCATTGCTCCTGGCTAAAATATGAATACTCTATTCATAATATTGCTTTCTCTAGCTAAAAAAGGGTCTCAGCCGAATCAGGAGAGAAATATGCACAGATCAAGCACTGTTTGATGTGATTTGATTTTGAAGTGAAAACAGTCCAAAACAGTTCTAAACAAATATGGTTGTGGATTTTGATGTGAGAGGACAACAGGGAGGAAGCATTACTGTAAATTAAGGACTCATATTTTGGCCAGAAGTGATGGTTTAAAATTAAAATGCACTGAAGTTACAATAAGTGATTTCTTAGGAACACTGTTGAAAATTTAAGTCAATACCCAAACAAACAATTGCTTACTACACCTTTAATGTTGTATTTGTTTCTTACAAACCCGTAGCTTTTAACTTCATAGGACATTAATTGGGTGGACTGGAGTCTTGTTGATTACTTCTGGATAATTGTGACATTTTTATCAACTGTTTAGACTCTCATTCTGACGGCACCCATTCACTGCAGAGGATCCATTGGTGAGCAAGTGATGTAATGCTACATTTCTCCAAATATGTTCCTGAAGAAATAAACTCATCTTAGATAGCCTGAGGGTGAGTACATTTTCAGCAAATTGTATTTTTCAGGTGAGCTATTCCTTTAAGGCCTTACACATGATTTGGGCTTCACCACAAGCGTCATGCGCCATTTTCACCTCCTTCAAAAACACTGGAGTTCCACGAAAGGGCAGTTTTTCTGGGAAGAAACAAAGTGGGACGTGTGCACAAAAAGATCTGTCAATGGCTTTGTTGCATCAAAGAAAGGAAAAAGGAGCTGTCACCTTTTTACTTATTGTTATTATTATTTTTTTTAAAGCTGTGCAACATACTAATGTTGACAATTACATGTTGCAGACAAGATGAGCCTAACAAAGGTCAGATGACAGCAAACAAAGGATGTGAAAGCATTAAAAATAAAACAAATAAGGTGAATAAAGATGAATAAAAGGAAATTATGAGGCATTCGAGATCTCCTTATAAAGTTTGACAGTTTTAAAACTTTTTTCTTGCTGCTTTGTGCTCCAAAAAACAGCATTAGTGTGGCAAAATTATGTGTGACAGCCACATACTTATGGCCAAATTTGGAATAGTGATTGTAAAGAATGACAAGTCAGCAGCAAACTGGTTCAAAGCTGAAATAGTTTAGAAATAGCTTGACTGGCGGACAGCCAGTATTGGAGGTAACTCTGTAGCTGTCATAAATTCATAGAGTATCATACAATGGGGAAACTTGATGCAAGTTATGTGAAAAGGCCTTTAGATTATTAATTCATTAGCTTAGCATCATGCTAAAATCTGATTAGTGCAACTGTGAGTGTCAGAGCTTGTTTATTTGTGTGCCATTTGTGTAATGTGCTTTAATAGAGCTGTTGACTGTTTACATTGTTTCAAATCAGTCCGTTAGGTGCCATTTTGTTTAGTATGCTGCCTCAGAAGAATTGGTGGGTTTTAACTTCACATGGGAATGCTACTAACTTAAATGCATCTCTCAGTAGCAGTGTTGGGCAGTAACGCATTACTTAGTAACGTTACTGTAATTTGATTACTTTTTTAGTAATGGAGTAATTTAACGCATTATAATTTTCAAAATAGTAATTAGTAGGGCTGTGCAATTAGTCGAAAAACAGTTTCGATTTCGATTTTGGCCTCCAACGATTATGAAAATATAATAATCGAGATAAAATTATTATTGTGCCCCAAGTGCCAGTGGATTAGAGACCTGATCCCGCGAGACCCGACGCAACAGAGTGCGGTGCGGGACAAGATGGGCGAGTGCTGGTGCGGGCGGGTTGACACTCGTGTGTGTGCGGTATGCGGGATGCGGGAGAAGGATTCACGGGACTCCCGCAAAATAGAAATATCTAAACAGAAAATATCTAAAACAAATAAATTGTTATTCATCTACTGCACAAAAGCAACATGAACTAATATAAAATATAAACAATTAACAGGTGCAAGCGCATGCGGAGTTTCTACTTAGGCTATAACACGTGTTTGCAGCATTGAACAATGCAGTGCTGAAATTTGCGTGCTCACGAATCCTCTCATTATAACACATGAATTGTAGACATTAGGGCTGGGCGATATATATATAAAAAAATTATATCTCGATATTGTCAAAATTTTTACGATATTCAATATATATCTCGATATGTTTGCATTTGCTTTTAAATAATAAAAAAAACATGATTTTCTTTTGCCCCATTAAAAAAACAACAAAACAATTTAGATTGAACAGCTATTGTTACAAAGTAAATACTAAATGTTTAGTGCAAATTTAAGCAGTTAAAAAAAATCTAGACCAAGAGATCACTTTACTGCTTTTTATTAAATGAACACGGGTATATGTAACTGAAGTAGTGCAAAACAAGTACAGAAAGTGCATTCTGTCAACTTTTTTAGTGCATGCTAGTGTTGTCAAAAGACCCGGTACTTCGGTACCAAGTCGGTACTAAAAAAATTAAAACGTTACGTTACCAGGTTTTTTTAAGTACCGGTGGTACCGAGTACCCGAGTACCCGATCAACCCGGTTCTTTATGCGCTATCCGAAAGGTGCACAGATGCGCTCTCTTCATAAAAGCACTGAGACGTGGCGACATCAAAAGGAGGAAACACACCAAACTAACAAAACACTTTAAAGACACCCAGATCAAATGAAAGAGTTCAAGCAGGTAAGTTTCATTTTAATTTTTAATATTTAGATCTAGTGTTTCCCATACATTGATTGAGCCCGCCACAATAGCAAAACTGACCACAAATAGATTTTCCTAAAGGCTTTGACTTCGTTGAATAAACATGACCACTGCACGTGTCAAAGTCGAAACCCGGTGCAAGTATTTTTATATCACTGTATTTCTGAAGGAAACTGACTGTCTTCAGAAAATTATGGATGTCATTTTCACTTCATCTTGCCTGTAATGCCTGAGCAGCGTTTGTGAGCGCAGTGCTTATTTGATTACAGCCATTACTGGGAAAACCTCTATCTCTCCCGCTCTACAAGCGCCTCCTGCTGGCAGAGAATGAGTTTGCATATATATGCCGCCACAAATAGAGTGCACGTTCTGGGGGAAACACTGCTTCTGTTATGAATATTATTCAATATTTTAATTTGAATGTTGGATTGAAATGAACGCTGTTAGAGTAGTTAATCATTAGCATAATGCTAATATAATCTATAATAACGCTAATATAATGAGCAGTAGTATGAAGTTTCTTTATTAACTATTTAATGTTCCTATAACTTTTATTAGGGTAAAAAAAAAATATCTAAAACAAATAAATTGTTATTCATCTACTGCACAAAAGCAACATGAACTAATATAAAATATAAACAATTAACAGGTGCAAGCGCATGCGGAGTTTCTACTTAGGCTATAACACGTGTTTGCAGCATTGAACAATGCAGTGCTGAAATTTGCGTGCTCACGAATCCTCTCATTATAACACATGAATTGTAGACATTAGGGCTGGGCGATATATATATAAAAAAATTATATCTCGATATTGTCAAAATTTTTACGATATTCAATATATATCTCGATATGTTTGCATTTGCTTTTAAATAATAAAAAAAACATGATTTTCTTTTGCCCCATTAAAAAAACAACAAAACAATTTAGATTGAACAGCTATTGTTACAAAGTAAATACTAAATGTTTAGTGCAAATTTAAGCAGTTAAAAAAAATCTAGACCAAGAGATCACTTTACTGCAAATGAACAAATGAACACGGGTATATGTAACTGAAGTAGTGCAAAACAAGTACAGAAAGTGCATTCTGTCAACTTTTTTCTAGTGTTGT
>NW_015505256.1:1598365-1600077 GCF_001515645.1 Sinocyclocheilus grahami | reverse complement strand
CTCTCTTCATAAAAGCACTGAGACGTGGCGACATCAAAAGGAGGAAACACACCAAACTAACAAAACACTTTAAAGACACCCAGATCAAATGAAAGAGTTCAAGCAGGTAAGTTTCATTTTAATTTTTAATATTTAGATCTAGTGTTTCCCATACATTGATTGAGCCCGCCACAATAGCAAAACTGACCACCACAAATAGATTTTCCTAAAGGCTTTGACTTCGTTGAATAAACATGAGCACTGCACTTGTCAAAGTCGAAACCCGGTGCGGGTGTTTTTATATAAATGTATTTCTGAAGTTCATCTTGCCTGTAATGCCTGAGCAGCGTTTGTGAGCGCAGTGCTTATTTGATTACAGCCGTTACTGAGGAAACCTCTATCTCTCCTGCTCTACAAGCGCCTCCTGCTGGCAGATAATTAATTTGAATATATATGCCACCACAAATAGAGTGCAAGTCTCTGTGGGAAACACATTCTGTTATGAATATTATTCAATATTTTAATTTGAATGTCGGATTGAAATGAACGCTGTTATTATAGTAGTTAATCGTTAGCATAAGCGCGGCTAACACTAATATAATGAGCATTAGAATTAAGTTTCTTTATTAACTACTTAATGCTCCTATAACTTTTATTAGGGTAAAAAAAAACAGGAGGACATGATGATATTTACTATTTGTACACACCAGAGGCTTTTAAATGAATTGTGAATCTAAAATATGTGTGTTAGAGAATGTACAAATGGTTAACATTTTTTGTGTCATATTAGTCAGAAAAGCAGTTCTGGGCTTTTTTCTTTTCTTTAGCTAACTTAGTTGTTGGCTGAATAACTCTAGAAGGTTTTCAGAAGCCCTTTAAATTTTAAATATGTACACAATTTGGATTAAATGAAAGTGTAGTAAAAATCTTTAATTAGCATGTTTTTGTGTTTTGCTTTGGTACCGAAATTGGTACCGAGAACTGTGGTTCCCTTGTTCCCATTCAGTCAGTCACGTTCAACGTTACGTCAGTGACTGACGAATTGGGATCTCGCCCGAGAGCCCAATCACCTTCGAGTGTTAACTAAACAAGCCAATGACAGTTGGCGTGCATGTTTCGCCGCGCACACCCCGCCCCGCAGCGCGGGTATAAAAGGAGAGCGCGTGCAAACGCACATCAGCTTTTCGCTTCGAAGCCGAGCCTTCTACAGGACGAATCTCCGCGAGTGTTCGAGAGAAACAGCTGGCGTTGGTGTGACGGCGTATCAGCGGGGGTTGCCATCCAGGCTGCTGAAACCTCTGTGGGCTGCAGCTTCCATTCTGCGGTCTCGCCGCAACCTCCCCTGGGCGCTTCAGTGCTCTCTCTAAAAGAGTGTTTCCTTCTAAAAGAGCAATTTCTAAAAGAGCTTCACAAGCGACGGGCATCTTTTTAAAGATGGCTTCCCGCTCGTGCGTTTCTGGATGTGGTTGTTTCCTGCCTCCATCTGATGGTCATGATCACTGCCTCTCGTGCTTGAGCTTACAGCACGCTGAAGCAGCGCTCATGGATGAGTCATGTTCTCACTGCGGGAACATGACCATCGCGGCATTGCGGTCCAGATACCTCCTCATTAAACGGGGGGGGTATCCCCCGGGTATCCCCCTTGCCATGCCCCGCTATAGCTCCTCTGGTTCTCGGAGGGCTACTTCGGTTCATGGTCAGGGAGACCTGAGGGTTACGGTGAGAGCTTCCCC
>NW_015505256.1:1584068-1597834 GCF_001515645.1 Sinocyclocheilus grahami | reverse complement strand
ATGCAGCTGCGAGGCTCTGGTCGGGGCCCTGACTGCAGTGGCATATCAACTGCCTCTAGTTGCAAGCAGTATGGCTGGCTCTGCGCCGCTTCAAATCGCTGCTACATGACAAGCACGTACTGGTCCGTACGGACAACACTGCGACCGTTGCGTACATCAACCACCAGGGCGGTCTACGCTCCCGTCGCATGTCGCAACTCGCCCGCCATCTCCTCCTCTGGAGTCAGAACCATCTGAGGTCGCTTCGCGCCGTTCACATCCCAGGCGAGCTCAATCGTGCAGCCGACGAGTTCTCACGTCAGCCCGCCCTTCTGGGAGAATGGCGACTCCACCCCGAGACAGTCCAGCTGATTTGGGGACGCTTTGGGGATGCTCAGGTAGACCTGTTTGCCTCCCCGGACACGTCCCATTGCCAGTTGTTTTACTCCCTGGCCGAGGGACCCCTCGGCACGGATGCACTGGCATGCAGCTGGCTTCGGGGCCTACGCAAGTATGCGTTTCCCCCAATGAGCATTCTCACACAGACACTGTGCAAGGTCAGGGGCCCTTCGAGCCTCTGCAGTCAGTAGAGCTTAAGTTTCTGTCAGTAGAAGACAGCGCTCCTCACTGCATTGGCCTCGGTCAAGAGGGTAGGAGACCTGCAGGCATTCTCGGTCGACGATTCATGCCTAGAATTCGGGACGGGTAACTCTCACGTTGTCCTGAGACCCCGGCCTGGATATGTGCCCAAAGTTCCCACCACGCCTTTCAGGGATCAGGTGGTGAACTTGCAAGCGCTGCCCCGGGAGGAGGCAGACCCAGCCATCGCCCTGCTCTGTCCCGTTCGCGCTCTGTGCATTTACGTGGAACGTACGCGGCTATATGAAGAGATTTATTTTATTTGTGTTATTTATTTGATTTGGGGCTTGTTTTAAAATTTCTATTTTGTTATTTACATTAACATTATATTTACATTTTGTCATTTAGCAGACACGTTTATCCAAAGCGACTTACAAATGAGGACAATAAAAGCAATCAAAACCAACGAAAGAGCAATAATATGCAAGTGCTATATTAGTATATTATTATAGTGTTATATTTCAATTTGACAAAGAAATGTGCAGCATTTTGTCCAAGCAATAATAAAAGGACACATTTAATTTATAATTTGTCTTAAATCTCATTTTGTTATATAAAAAAAATAGTGAATCGAATCGAATCGTGAGTTGAGTGAATCGTTACATCCCTATTATTCATTCATTCATTCATTCAGTCAGTTAGTCAGTCATTTAATTTTTACATAGCTGTTTTTGTTTGAAGTTTATAGTTTAGCTAGATAATTTTTCAAAAGGGAACTTTGATAGTTGAACTACTTGATATAATGAGTAGCTTTTAAGCTACAGTTTCAAAGTAGACACTTCTTAGAAGGTAGTTGACTTCATAGAAATTGATAGTGCACTAGAAATTGGAACGGATCCACTTTCTTTGGCACCTGTCCATGTCTGCTGTCTTTCGGCTGTTGTGTGCCTATATTTCTTTCTTTCTGTTTGTCTGTACTTTGAACACGTCTCAGATATGTGCCATTTAAAAGTAGATATAAATCTGGGTCTCCATCTCAAAAGACAAGCTAGATATCAACTCCACCTATTTCATCCTGTCACTGTAATTAAATCCGCTGGATATCTGCTGCTATGAGCCGTTAAAGTCAGTCTGCAGGTGCACTTTGGGAGTAGAGTCAGTCTTCTCTGTCTAATTGAGAGGGAGGAGGAAATGTTTCTCAAGTCTCATGCCATCAGAATAAAACGGCGGGCTGTTATTTAAAAAATACACTGAATGTAATTACACTGAGCTGCTCCTGGAAACAATCTATTCAATGCAGCGAGCTGCCCGCTGTATATGGCCTACTAACACTGCATCTACACCTGATGTGTATGGTGCGTTGCAGTGTGACTACAGTGTGTACAGTGTGTTGCAGTGTGAGCACGGATAAGTACTTTAGTACTGAATGGCTATTCTACCTAATTTATTTTCCCCAATCGTCAGAACAAATAGGGGAATTTTATTTGCTATTTATTTAGATTCTGACGGCAATATCAAAGCCAGTTTGGATAATTCTGAATAAATAAAATTAAAATATGAAAAAAAATGAAGTTATTTTGCTAGCCTAAAGTAGTCCATACAGAGTTTTTATGCCAGTGTATTCCTAACAATTACTGAAATATTATTAAAATTTAAAATAACTGTTTTATATACAGGTGCATCTATTATTTAATACACGAGTTTCACAATTTGAGTTGAATTACTGAAATAAATTAACTTTTTGCATTGTGGTGCAAAGCTGAATTTTCAGCATCATTACTCCAGTCTTCAGTGTCACATGATCCTTCAGAAATCATTCTAATATGCTGATTTGCTGCTCAAGAAACATTTCTTATTATCCAAATTATTTCAGTTGAAGAAAAGGCGCAACTTTCACTCTAGAAGAAAAAAAAACTTTATTACTTTAAAACAAGTAACGTTTTTGCCATTGTCAAGGCCTTCATCAAGATTGTCAAGTTGGTTTGAACAGAACGCTCAAAATAACAGCATTATATATATATATATATATATATATATATATATATATATATATATATAATTTAATGAATTCTTGCTGAAGAGAAGTATAAATAAAATAAAATAAAAAACTTACACCTTAAAAAAAGAGCATGATGGAGGCAGACAGCCTGTGTGATGAATGACAAGTGTCAGTTTATTTGACAGATTTTGCTATTCATTCAAGCTCAACAGAAAGAAATTCATGGTTTCTTAGTCTGTTTGATATCTTCAGTAGCTAGAGCTTTCTAATGTTGTGTGCCACTACAAAACATTTGCCAATTGAATTCAGGCAAGTCAGTCCTTTGCTCTGCCAAATACACTAAATTATTTTTTATAGTGCTCAAATACACATTATAACTCAACAGAAACGTACAAGACATACAGATGTGTTGTAGAACAATGGAAGACAATCTAATTATGATATGGTTGTGCTGTAAAATAAGCAGAGTAATGGTTTTCTCGTGGTGTTGGAGGTGAAATTAGTTTTGTCACGTTCAGTCGCTCACTAACAAAACCCTGCGTATCCTCTCATCACCACGGTGACCAGAGAGCGCTTTTCGAGGTCCAATCTCCCATCATCTGTGCAGGGAGTGTATCAAATCAGTTTTTCCCTCCTTCTGTTTGTCTCTTGTTGTGCCCATCTCCTCCTCTCTTTTATACTTGGTGTTATATTGGTGTGGTTTTATTATTATAGTCACTCTTATCTGTTTATCACCTACATCTCCACTTTTGTTATTCTGCTGTACCTGTTTGTCTTTGATGCTGTGTCTCGATGCACGCTGGGAGCTGGTGTAGCGTCGCACTTTGTGATCTCTGGCTCTCTTTATTTTTACTTTGTCTGTTGATCTATTTATTTTTATTTCTCAGTAACATCCTCTCTCTCCCTTCAGAAATGTTGTCTGTGTTTGATTTTGTCTCCTAGCTGGAGAGTATGGTGTTATGGCCAAAATCTTATTTCATGGTACAGTGTGAGTATTTTTATATCACAAATATGGTTATTTTTAGTGGAAATTCAACAAACCAGTTGTATTTTATTATATATGATATTTTATGAAGTATTATCATTAATATATACTCTTTTAAGTATCATTAAGATACTCTTATAGTTTTTTATATTTTATATAAGTTTTTATTTTTTATAATTTTAGTAATTTTGTTTTGTGTTTTTGTCATAATGTCAATGTTGGTTCAAAACCAACATCTGATTTTTTATTTATTTATTTTTCTTTATTTTCACAATTGAAGGATGCAACAAAATATGTTATTCATAACAAATAACATCAGTTAAATTGTATAGGGTTAGTTCACCCAAAAATGAAAATTGTTATTATTTACTTGCCCTCAAGTTCTTCCAGACCTGTAGGAGTTTCTATCTTATGTTGAGCACAAACGAAAATATTTTGAAAAATGTTGGTAACCAAAGAATTGAGACTACTAACTTCCATAATATGCAACAAAAATGGTATGAAAGTAAGTGGCTCCCAGCAACTGTTTGGTTACCAACATTCTTCAAAATATCGTCTTTGGTGTTCAGCAGAAGAAAAAAAAACTCATACAGGTTTGGAGCAACTTGAGGGTGAGTAAATGATGACATGCTTACACTATTCAAGTTATAGTTATAAGTTATCTATCGACTCATTTGTGTTTACTTTTATTTCTCAAGGTCTAGAAAGATTTTTTTAAAGTCACTTAAAGGAATAGTTTTGGGAAGGAATCATGACATTGCATGACATTTTTCCCCCCAGGTTATTGAGAAGCAGTGATCTGTTAGATGTATACTGATAACGGCAGGAATATCCTCTTGATCTGATTATGGGAAGAGTTTGCAGTCCTTGCACATATTGGGTGATGTTTTGCTCAACTAGTCTTAGAGGAGCTGCAGGTTGTGTCGCCTTTTATGCCAATGGATGTTCTGAAAGCAAAAGCACTTGATAACGGTTTCAGTGAAATGTTCCAATTTCCTGAGTCGGTGATAAAAGGCTTCAGCTATAAAGATTTCAGAGATGGGCTCTCAGCAGATTAGGTAGAAAGGTGTATTAGAGGACATTGGGATTCCCTGGAAAAATGACCCAAGGAAAAGGAAGTTGGACACTTTCCATGGGATATATGTGTTGTGACTATTGAACTATGGGTGCTTTTGGCCATGTAAGAAAATAAACTTCTGTAAATTTTAAACGTTAACCAACCTTAAACGTGGGCAATTAAAAATATTTTCACAAACTAATATAGACATAGCCTATAATTATATATAGACTGATTATTGCTTTCTGATGACAGCACTGCTCAGTGAATTTGTTGGCTGCACCTTACAAGCTGTTTTTGAAAAGTAAAAATAATTCCTTTATTTACAACCCTGTTTCAATCTCTTTAAACATAAAAATCTTTACTGTTGACTCACTCATAAAAACAGTCTCTTGTCACCATCTAATGATGGAACAATTTAACTAAACGCACCATACCGAACACAAACACACTGTTTCTCAATAATAGTAAATACTATTATTAAATACTACTATTATTTATATAAAATATAATTTATTGAATAATAATATTTAATAAACAACAACAACAGCCATCATAAAAGTTGCTAGGCAATTCAGTCAAAAGTACCAAGGCATCGCTCTGATATACAGCATTAAAGTTGCATTAAATAAAACGTGATGACATTTTGCCCTCGCCCAAAACTATTTTCTCTGGAACAAATAATATATGAATGAGACCAAAGACTGCCTGTTAGAAATACCCAAAACAAATTATATCTCATGTTTAACCACTATAGAGGCATCAGAGTCAGCGACAAATTCCAGAAGATCTGGCCGAGGTGAGGCTGCTCTCGGCGGGTTCATGAGCGCTGAATGGCCGCTGACGCCCTGGAGCTCACATCTCTGAAAACGTCGAAGCAAATTTTCAAATAGACGTTATATTTATTAACAAACCGCATATTTGAAGTCTATAAACAAGTACATTCTCACCTAAAAAAAACTCTTAAAACTGCATTCTGTGACACAAAATCAGTATTATTTATAAAATTATAGTGGATTTGGGAGTCCGACATGACACTCACTGTGATTAAAACCGCAAGCAGAGTGATACAAATGGCTCTGTTATATGGCACTACTCTCAGCCAATCAGATTTGAGGACCAGAAAGAACTGTATATATAATATACGTACATACATACACACACACATTCTTTTAAGGAAAGGTATTTAAGTAAAAACTAAAAAGTAAAACATTACTCATGATGGTATTATAAAAAGTTACCAAGAAAGTTTTAATCTGACAATGCAACAAAAAGAGAAAAGGTTTTTTATTAAAATCAATAGCTGAGACATAAAACTGATTTAAAAACACCAATGTTTGCTACAGACAGAGACAAGATTCTTTAGTTTCACTCTTATTTTGTTTGAGTGAAAAGTGTTCTGTGCTTTTGTCAAGAGATCTTATTTGAACATATGTTGGTCTCGGTTTGCTGTGCATTTCTTCTGTAGCGCAGCCAAATTGGATATTTAGTGCACAAGAAAAAAAAAGCATGGAGAGGAAAGAGGCTTTTATGAATCAATACGTCTCACTTTTTCCTTTGCTCTTTCTCTCTGTGCTGTCTTCTCCCTCTGTCCTACTCGATGGTTTGTCTCTGTGGATTGACTTTTGAGAGCATATTCAGTATGTGTTTGTCAGTCTGCTGTGTGTGTGTGTGTGTGTTTGTCTGCATAATGTCTCTGAAGTGTCATACATTTATAATGAGCATGAGGTCATTACTCGTCATGACGGCTCATCCTGAAGTCTGATCTAGGTGTTGTTTGTTTAGCAAGTCATTGTGTTGGAAACATGTTGATCCTCTTTCTGTGTGGCGCGAGTTGACATCACATTATACCCACATGCCTACCTTTAACCTCACAATCACGGGCCATGTAAATTTGGATACATTTTTGCTGAAAGTTCTTCTTAATAATTACTTTCAAAATAAAGGTAATGCCACAATTTTCTTTGCTTTGCTTTGTTTTTTGTTTATCGGAGCAAGGCTGAACAATTGAAGATGGCAGGACTTTTAATACGGACTGAAAGTCCTTTTTAGTGATTAAAATAAATGTAATACCAGAAGATAAAACAGTTTATTTTATTTTTTATTTTATTTTATTTTATTTTACTTTCTATTCTTTTCTATTCTATTCTATTCTATTCTATTCTATTCTATTCTATTCTAGTCTAGTCTAGTCTAGTCTAGTCTATTCTACCCAGCTATAATAGTAGTTCAACCAATTACTTTTAAAATAAATGTAATATCAGGAGATAAAACATTTTATTTAGAGATGCACCGATTGCAATTTTCTTGGCCGATTCCGATTTCCGATTTTTTTTGTTAGTGTGATCTGCCGATACCGATTTTTGCTGATTCCGACTTTTTTTTTCTAAGAACTATAATTGACAGCATATACAAACAAAAATCGACTTTTCTTCAACGCAAAGTTTTATTTTCATAAAAAACACACAAGTAAAAAGTCAGTAATAAAATAAGAACAAATAAAACAAAATTGCTAACAACAGCACAAATAAATGCAATAGAATAAAGAGAGCTATGAGACTAAGTTTTTCAGGTTAAGTACATTTTTATTCAGGTAAGAAATACTACAGAAATTAAAGTAATCAAATGTCAATTTTTATCAAATTTAATTTCTGTAGTCTTCATTGTAAAAATTAAATATAAATTAATGCTTACCATTAAAGTTATAAAACGTATTCAGTCAAGAGCAGAAAGTAATTTTCTTTGTCTTTTGTTCTTTGATTAACATGACAGACAGCAGCCGGAATATTGAACTGCAGTCCCTTTCAGAGTTTATCCACGGACCCAATATACTGTTACACAACATGCGTTCTCTTTCTCAACTATTTAACGTTCCAAAACTGACTGTGTTTAACCCCAAGACGGGCATTTTGACATAATTGTGTATGTTTTTGACTGTTTTAGCGCAGTTAGCCACTCATTTTGGTATTTGTGGCTCACAAGCTGTTTGAGACTGAGCGTGGATTGTGCGCTCCACTAATATAGATCAGTGGTGGTGCACTGTTGGTGTAAGCGCGAAACCTGTGGGAATGACTAAAATAATGCGCAATACAAGCACTATTTAACTGGAGCAAATGAGACTTGTGTGAGAGAGAAGGGGTCGTCGGAGAGAAGAGAGCGAGAATGCACGACTGACGTTATTGCCTGTGCCGCTGGTAACAAAACGGATCGACTCGGAATCGGAAAGAAGTGAGACTGATAGGCCAGTCACCGATCCGGGCCGATCATGAGGAAAATTGGCCGATTCCGATCCCTGGCCGATCGATCGGTGCATCTCTAATTTTATTTTATTTTGTTTTGTTTTGTTTTATTTTCCCAGATACAACAGTAGTTCAACCAGTGGCATGAGATTGGAGTGAGGCTATGAGTTCGGCTGAATAATTGAAGATGGAAGGAATTTTAATACAGACCATGTGAATTTGAAAATGTTTTTGCCTTTTTTAGTAATTAATTTTAAAATAAAGGTACTACCAGAAGATAACATTTTGTTTTGTAGTTGGCATGGCCAGTGGCATGAGTTTGAAGTGAGGCTGTTTGGCTGAAGGGAGTTTCAAAACTTTTTTGGATAGAGTTATAATTTATGTAATTGTGTGTGGTGCTGCCAGTGGCAAGTGTCACCTGTACTCTATACAACAATACATGTATAAATACAATGAAAGACATTTGAAATACAAGGCTAGACATCAGGCAATCAGTGGCAGCAAAAATAATTTATTATTTTACTCATTGTTTACATTTGTTTTAATAAAATTATTAGCCGTCTGTGATTTTGAAAGAGTCTAATCAAGACTTCACATCGTCCTTATAAACTGTTCTTTGTGTTCAAAAGCACAGATAATTAGTTAGTCTTTGTGAAAAGTGCAGACAGATACAGAAAATTCTGCTCCGCAGTGGATTCTTATGTCTGTTGACTCGAGACGTTTGTGATTTTGGTAGTTTAATGAATGTTAGGTTGCTTCAGGACAGACACGCTTTGATTAGAGTGCTGGATTTTCTGCTCAAAGTATGCTCCCAGAAATATTCAAATCAGCATATGAATGAAACTTTGATTAGAGTTCACCTGTAAATCCTTTTTGAGCCTCAATCAACCTTTAAATTCCACAACTTTGACAGATTTTGTGACTCATTTTTTATTTAAGGTGAACTATCCCTTTAAAGGAGTAATTCACCTAAAAAAAAAAACTTCTGTCATCATTTACTCCCCCTCATGTTGTTCCAAACCTGTATGACTTACTTGCCTCTGTTGAACACAAAATAAGATACTTTGAGGAATGTTTATATATAGGTATATACTGTATATTTGTATATAGGTATTTTTTTCCATACTATGGAAGTCAGTGGCTACCGTCAACTGTTTGGTGTGCTGCCAGTGGCAAGTGTCACCTGTACTCTATACAACAATACATGTATAAATACAATGAAAGACATTTGAAATACAAGGCTAGACATCAGGCAATCAGTGGCAGCAAAAATAATTTATTATTTTACTCATTGTTTACATTTGTTTTAATAAAATTATTAGCCGTCTGTGATTTTGAAAGAGTCTAATCAAGACTTCACATCGTCCTTATAAACTGTTCTTTGTGTTCAAAAGCACGGATAATTAGTTAGTCTTTGTGAAAAGTGCAGACAGATACAGAAAATTCTGCTCCGCAGTGGATTCTTATGTCTGTTGACTCGAGACGTTTGTGATTTTGGTAGTTTAATGAATGTTAGGTTGCTTCAGGACAGACACGCTTTGATTAGAGTGCTGGATTTTCTGCTCAAAGTATGCTCCCAGAAATATTCAAATCAGCATATGAATGAAACTTTGATTAGAGTTCACCTGTAAATCCTTTTTGAGCCTCAATCAACCTTTAAATTCCACAACTTTGACAGATTTTGTGACTCATTTTTTATTTAAGGTGAACTATCCCTTTAAAGGAGTAATTCACCTAAAAAAAAAACTTCTGTCATCATTTACTCCCCCTCATGTTGTTCCAAACCTGTATGACTTACTTGCCTCTGTTGAACACAAAATAAGATACTTTGAGGAATGTTTATATATAGGTATATACTGTATATTTGTATATAGGTATTTTTTTCCATACTATGGAAGTCAGTGGCTACCGTCAACTGTTTGGTTACCAACATATCTTCAAAATATCTTCTTTTGTGCTCAACAGCTGAAAGAAATTCATGCAGGTTTGGAAAATCTTGAAAGTGAGTAAATTTGAATTGACATAATTTGAATTTTTGGGTGAAATATTTCTTTAAGACTATGGCAGAAACAAGTTAAAGACAGTATTGCAAGGCCAACTGCCACGAGTACTACCTTAATTCTCACACATTCTTGTGGTCTTCTGCAAACATAAAGTGAACTGTTCGTATTTATGTGAGCTGCTCTGATAGCGCTGTACATGATATTCAGACTCTGCTCTGGATTGGCCGTGTCCCTCCTTCATCTAGCAGATGAGCTGTTGGCTGAGTATTTAAGACACCACATGAGAGCCCTAGATATTGACACAGAGCATCAGAAAGATGCACAGATGACCGAACCAGATGGAGATGTTTTCTGAGACAACTGGGGAGGAGAAACTCATCAGTCACCCAACAACAACACACTGACAGAAATCATTGCTTCTGAACAGTATAGGATTTGATTGATCGTTTGGCTGTGGACAAAATTGTGTTCTATTTAAGAATAAACTTTACCTTTCTCATTGTGACACTTCTCCTAAAATTCATTAAAAAGTGAAATTGAAAATGTTATATTATGTCAGTGTTTAGAAATACATTACCGTTCAAAAGTTAAAGGGTCAGTAAGATTTTTTTTTTTTTTTAAAGAAATCAACATTTAGTCTGTAAGGATGCATTAAACTGATCAAAAGTGACAGTTATTACTTTTAAATTGTTCAGTTTAAATAAAAATACATATTTATTTTGAATTAATGCTGTTAATTTTTTTTTTTCCCATTGTTCAACTGTGATAACTTGATAAATGTTACTTAAGCACCAAATCAACATATTAGGATGATTTCTGAAGGATCATGTGGCACTGAAGACTGGAGTAATGATGCTGAAATTCAGATTTGCATCGCAGGAATAAATGACATCTTAAAAATATTCTACTAGAAAAGTGTTATTTTTAATTGTATTAATATTTCACAATATTACTGTTTTTACTGTATTTTTGATCAAATAAATGCAGCCTTGGTGTACATAAGAGTGTACACTAGCATATGATCGCAAAACTTATAGACATGGACTTAAAGCAACACAATTTTGATTTCATAGGATCTTATTTGAGATTTTTATTTTTATAGGAAGCCTGTAAGATGTCTTTCCGCAAGCCTGTTAGAGAAAGAGTAACCAAAAAAAAAACCCAGAAAGACCAAAAGATTGGGAGTGAAAAGGCACTGTCACTCTCACACACAAGACAGAAAAAGCTAGGTAGACAACAAAAAGGAAAAAGCATTCAAAAGTACTTCAACAGCAACTCTATTTTTGCCGTTTTTGCTCAGGAAACACTATAGTCAAGAAATGTCACAGTGACTCTGTGGTTTAAATATAGCCAGTGAGTATTATTAGTGTCGGTGCTCTCTAAAGCTGTTTATTATTAGGCAGGAAAGCAGATTTACACATTTCTTGTAGCCTCTTGTTTTATTTGTACGAAATATTTCGCCCACTCAGTAGACTTGTGCCGGTATTCGGTAATGCGATATATCACGGTAATGAATATGCACGATATTGTTATCGTGGGCACTTCTAAATACCGTGAATAATTATATATTACAAATTATTCAGAATTTTGAATGCATTTTAAGAATACTTTTCCCATCAACTGCGCTGTATGCTGCGTGAAAGACGCATGCGCACTCTGACGTAAACAAGCGCGGACGAGAAGCACATGGCGGAACATGTGAGAGACGCTCTGGATGAAAGCTTCACTCTCTGAAACTGCAGAAATAATAATAATAATAATAATTCATTTAAATGCAGCCGTTACCCCGGAAACCCTGTAAACGAAGCAGCTGCACTACTTCCTGTTTCTGAATCATGTTTAAATGATTTAAACAGCCATTCAGATTTGTATATTTGCTATAATGTTCATCACAGCGCCAAATACTTAAATATTTAGACTTAATAGGCTATTAATTTTCAAACTTTTTTTACATTTTAATCTGGACTACAACATGCTCTAGATATAGTTTGAAAGTGTCTTGATTCTTTATTGTTCGGTCACACTTTACATTAGGGCTTCATTAGTTAACATTAGTTAATTCATTAGTTAACATAAACTGCCAATGAAAAATTCTTCTGAACATTCCTTAATCTTAGGTATTCCAATATTTAATAACATGTTGTTAAAATCGAAAGTTGTAACTGTGTTATTTAATGAGCTAACGAACTAAGACTTGTATTTTTTAAACAAAGATTAATAACTTCTGTAGCAAATGTAGCTATTGCTCATTGTGAATGTTAATGCATTAACTAAGGTTAACTAATGAGGTCTTATTGTAAAGTGATACCTATTACCGTGATAAAAGCATTAGCAATTAATCGCAACATGAAAATTTGATACCGGCATATCCCTACCACACAGACACAACTAAGGAATAGAAATCCCAGACCTGCTGTATTAAGCAGCCAAGAGTTTATCAGTGAGAGTTCTTGACTGGGTAAGGCAGTCACACAATCTAAATCCAGCTGAGCTGCTTTTCACACTCACAAAGTGCTAAAGCCCCTGTGAAACAGCAGGACTGTGGCAGAGCAGAGAAAATAGCCAGTATACACTTAATTTCTTGATCTGAGACACATACTTCAGGGAAAGATACACATTAGACATAATGTGCTAAAAAATATTATATCAATCTAGAAGCACATTCAACCTGAAAAAAATAAAATAAAAAATGTTCCCCTCCGAGTAGGCAAGGGAGGCAGTGTATCCTCAAAATTGTCTCCCCAAAAAATTCGTAGTACAAAAATAAAATATTACAAAATATAATATTAAAAAGCGTATAAATCACTTGTTTGTGCAACAGCGACACACCAGCAGGTAAAGTTACAGCAGGAGTCCGCGTCTCTCTTGCCTCCCCTGAACTCATTGAGTTTTAACCATAGACTGTATAAAAACATGGACGTAGGGTTCGTAACGCCATCCGTAGGTTTCTTAAGAGCATTTTTGAAGCCCAAAGTGGGCGGAGCCGGCCGTCGCCATCTTGGCAGCGCGTCACTGCGTGTCACTCCTGGATAATCGAAAATGGGCAAAGAGGCGGGATGTGGGTGGAGCTGGTTGCTGAAACCATGCCCGCCTAGCTCGAAGGTGGTGGCAGCAGCAGCAATCCACCTGTCACTCAAGTGGCCACGCCCTTAATTATGCAGAACTTTAAGGCTTAATATAATTTAAACGGATGAGTTATAAAAAAAATTCACCCCCCTCACAGTTGTCATGAAGGGCAAAATTAGCTATATTATCCAAAACCATTTTTTGTACCAGGCTGTAAACATATTTTTTTCTGCTGTAAAGTTGGCCATTTTAACATGGGGGGTCTATGGGATTGACTCCCTTTTGGAGCCAGTCTCTAGAGGCCAGTTGATGAATTGCAGTTTAAGACACTTCCGTGTTGGTTTTTAAGTTTTTTTTTGTTTTAACTGACCCCCTAAAGCGTGCGCTGAGTTTGGTGGGGGGTAATTGAGAATGAATGGGGGAAAATTACGTGAGAGGAGACAATGCCTCCATTGCGATATGATTGGATATGACTGGTTATGTTTGGCTGTGATTGGTTCATGCGATAAATCCCGCCTCTTGTGTTCATGCTTTCCTCGTTCGCGAATCAGTCTGAATGAACAATATAATGTCATTAATGGGAAGACTCATTTAAAAAAGTAAGTAAACAATTCACACACTTAGATATTTTCACTTTGTTACATCAAAATAAGACTTAAAATGGCCTAAAAACATGATCTGTGGGAGTTTTTAGTGAGTAATCAGCTTGGTGAAATTTAATGTAAATCTCTCTCTGTGACCAGTATCTACTGAGCTTTGATAACTGATGAACCGAATAATTATAAAATAGTTAAAAGTTAACTATTAAAAAGAATAGCTGAACATAAGTTCACACATAATATATATATATATATATATA
>NW_015505256.1:1557423-1583594 GCF_001515645.1 Sinocyclocheilus grahami | reverse complement strand
ATATATATATATATATATATATATAGGAGGTTAAGTATGATTTGGACATGTTCTTGATATGTTTTGTGAGATTATATATTTAACCTTCAAAAATATAAAATTTTGATTAAAGAATCTTCTGTTGTTTAATAAATCTGATATTAAGGACCATTATTTTATTTGTATTTTATTTAATTTTATTGTTGCATTGTGATATTATTTTCATGATAATTAAGCACATTTCATCCCCAATAATTATTACAATAATGCAAATAATGCCAATTCACACACTTAGATATTTTCACTTTGTTACATCAAAATAAGACTTAAAATGGCCTAAAAACATGATCTGTGGGAGTTTTTAGTGAGTAATCAGCTTGGTGAAATTTAATGTAAATCTCTCTCTGTGACCAGTATCTACTGAGCTTTGATAACTGATGAACCGAATAATTATTTACAATAATGCAAATAATGCATCTTATTTTCATTACTGTTATGCTGTTATGTGAAAAAAATATTTAAAATATAAATTAAATTGTGAAGTAGCCTGTTTATACACAAGTACACTGCTTTATGCTAATAATAATTATACACCCCCCACACACATAATAATTTAGTAGGACAACAATGGGAAGTAAAACAAATATAAAATATCTAAATACATTACAGAAATGAGAAAAGAACAAAATACAATATTGTCACAAAAAGTATTACATTTACAGAGAACATATTTGCAGACACTATTTGCAATATAAATTTATAAAATGTTCTTTATTTTTAAAGGAAAATTTGTAGGACACTATACTTCATTGTTTATATTGCTGTTATATTTTTCATTTCTATAAGATGTGTGTTGTTTTTGCTGTTTAGCAGTGTCTGCGTGGTGTGTTATTATGGCCACAGGGCTAAGCTCTCGGCTGTAGATTTCTTTTCTAATCGCCTAGAGAAATGTTTGAGGACATGCTGGGAATCAGCACGATTGTCTGGTCAGTGAACGAATGGGAGGGTTGAAATCTGGTGTTTTTAAGTCCTGTTTTTGTGTGTAAATAAAGATTGAGAGATCTACTCTCTGACTGGTGAGGTGAGGGATAGTCTCAGGTGAGGGATAGTCTCTAACAACACTATATAATATTAATATATAGATATAGATATAGATATATATACATAGATATAGATATGTGTGTGCGTGTGTAAAGAATAGGCTAATTGAAAAATATTAGAAAAATAATGTACACCCGAGGTGGTAATGCGACTATGACACAAAGCATTATTTTTCTAGGAATTTAATGGCTCGGAATCAATTATTCCACTGATACTATTGTTACCACACACATTATTCATGTTTTTGTCCTTAAAACACTCTTGTGTGTAGGACTAATTTCTTACATGTCTCATCTCAAGCCTCCGTTGCTAATTCCAAAACATCAATTTAGAGTTAATAACAGAGGCTAGAGCCATTGATAATGCAGTTATTAATGCAGTTATTAGAGAGAGACAGAGGGAGAGATTAATTCTATCTGTGTGAAGCGTGTGTGAATTACCTGACTCTTTGTGTACTAATCGCAAAACTGTAAGTTGAACTGCTTCAAGAACAGCAACTTACCACCTCCATACTGAGAAACGTCATGTAGCTTTTCAGCTGCAAAACTCTTTTATTGATAAAGTCGCGGGGCAGCGCTGACAACAAGTTTCTGTGTGTGCGTTTGTATGAGAGAAAGCTGGAAAAAGAAAATCAAAACTGAAATCATTTGGCGAAGTGATATGGACATGTAATGCGGTCAAGACCTGCCTGGAACTACTTTAGCTGTGCTTGTCCCTGAAAATAATTACACACCTTAGAATATTTGTCAACCAATCAGTGAAAACATATTTTAATTTATTTTTAAATCTAATTAATTACGTGAATCTAATTAATTGCAAATTAAACTTTGCTGTGAAAATACCCCCAAAACATCATTTAAAGCCATTATTATGTTAAATGAGAAAAATATACTATAAGTAGATATTTTAACATTTTAACATACCATTTTAAACATAAACGTTTAGGCTACAACCGCCTAGCATAAACTATGGAACATAAAATACGTTAATTTGAGAAACATTTCAGTATTTTTTGTTCATACAGTGAAAGTCATTGGTAACCATATCAGCTTGGTTATCAATATTCTTCTTTTTTTCTGGTTACAAACATTCTTCAGTATTTTCTTTTATGTTCCATTAAAGAAATTAAGTGATACATGTTTGAAACGACACAAGGTAAAAGATGACAGAATTTTTCTTTTTGGGTGAACTATCACTTTATTTAAGTATTTTATTTTATTTATGACATTATACTCTAAATAAGAAACTAAAACCGCCAGTAGGTGGTGGTAAATGTCTTTATGAGTAAGTAATTGAGCCATTTATTCATTCGATTCGTTCAAACTGCTGATTTATTCAGGAATGAAGTAAATGTTTCTCTTTATGAATGGGCCATTGAATCATTGGTTCACCTGATTTGTTCAAAACGTGGATTAATTCAGAAATTAATTACTGCTGCGTGTTGCTCAGAGACACACAACAGTTCTGTTGTGGCTTTATATGTAATATTTCCTCTGGCAAAATTGAGCAAAACAGACACTATTGTAGCCTATCTTACTGAACTGTTGTTTAAAATCACATTTGCACTCGTGCTATTCGGGATAAAAACAGCAGTCTTGTGATATTGCTCTCGCTGCCCATGTGATATTGATTATCATACGCTATAGATATTAGACAAAAACTCATACAGGGGCATTTGCCCCAGTATCTTCAATTTTAAGGGCATATAACGGCATTTTATAGGCTACATCACATAGTGAGTTATTGCCCTGCATCATGTCTGTCAACAGTCAACTGTATGAAGATGACGTAAAGGTCTGGGGCGGGGCGGGTGTGTTAACTGTGTTAAAGTATTTTAATCTTGTTATTTTTCCGTAGCTGATTAAATTAATGCTCTAAAATGTCAGCCATAATTTTAATACAAATACAATATTATTTCTAATTTCATTATAACCCATTAGAATTTGAAAAATATTTAAAATGAAAATAGTTTTCTTTTTAATGTTCTTTTGTATTAGACACTAAACAGAGCTGTTAAAGCTGTGAAATCATGTGACTTAGTCCCTGTTGCTGTTAAGTAGTAAGTCATGGGGACACAAATGACTCATAACTCTGTCATAACTTTTAATAGACTTTTCACTTTGCAGCGGATTGCCGTGGATGAGTTTGAATCATCTGACTGTGATCCAGAACAGTGAAAGTGCGTTCTATTGTTTCTGGCATCATGATTGATCATGATCTTTCTAGCTATGTTAACTCCAGACCTCAACCTATAGCTTTAGCTTTTAGCTTTACATTGGTAACCATATCAGCTTGGTTATCAATATTCTTCTTTTTTTCTGGTTACAAACATTCTTCAGTATTTTCTTTTATGTTCCATTAAAGAAATTAAGTGATACATGTTTGAAACGACACAAGGTAAAAGATGACAGAATTTTTCTTTTTGGGTGAACTATCACTTTATTTAAGTATTTTATTTTATTTATGACATTATACTCTAAATAAGAAACTAAAACCGCCAGTAGGTGGTGGTAAATGTCTTTATGAGTAAGTAATTGAGCCATTTATTCATTCGATTCGTTCAAACTGCTGATTTATTCAGGAATGAAGTAAATGTTTCTCTTTATGAATGGGCCATTGAATCATTGGTTCACCTGATTTGTTCAAAACGTGGATTAATTCAGAAATTAATTACTGCTGCGTGTTGCTCAGAGACACACAACAGTTCTGTTGTGGCTTTATATGTAATATTTCCTCTGGCAAAATTGAGCAAAACAGACACTATTGTAGCCTATCTTACTGAACTGTTGTTTAAAATCACATTTGCACTCGTGCTATTCGGGATAAAAACAGCAGTCTTGTGATATTGCTCTCGCTGCCCATGTGATATTGATTATCATACGCTATAAATATTAGACAAAAACTCATACAGGGGCATTTGCCCCAGTATCTTCAATTTTAAGGGCATATAACGGCATTTTATAGGCTACATCACATAGTGAGTTATTGCCCTGCATCATGTCTGTCAACAGTCAACTGTATGAAGATGACGTAAAGGTCTGGGGCGGGGCGGGTGTTAACTGTGTTAAAGTATTTTAATCTTGTTATTTTTCCGTAGCTGATTAAATTAATGCTCTAAAATGTCAGCCATAATTTTAATACAAATACAATATTATTTCTAATTTCATTATAACCCATTAGAATTTGAAAAATATTTAAAATGAAAATAGTTTTCTTTTTAATGTTCTTTTGTATTAGACACTAAACAGAGCTGTTAAAGCTGTGAAATCATGTGACTTAGTCCCTGTTGCTGTTAAGTAGTAAGTCATGGGGACACAAATGACTCATAACTCTGTCATAACTTTTAATAGACTTTTCACTTTGCAGCGGATTGCCGTGGATGAGTTTGAATCATCTGACTGTGATCCAGAACAGTGAAAGTGCGTTCTATTGTTTCTGGCATCATGATTGATCATGATCTTTCTAGCTATGTTAACTCCAGACCTCAACCTATAGCTTTAGCTTTTAGCTTTACAGGATTTGCTCTGGCCTCTCAGATAAGTGGATCAAGCCGTAAGCTGCTTTGCTGTGTGTGTGTGTGTGTGTGCTATGTACACACTCAGCAGTTTGTCCAAATTCTGCAACCAAAATCATATGACATCAGTTAATAGAATGAAATGCGCAAACAGTGGGAATTGAATGCTGCAAGGTGGTCTTTGTGTGTACAGTATGTAGAGGTAAACTGTTCTGCGAGTTTCATCATCCAGGACATCAGTAGCCTCATTTGTTTTAATTGTCCTTTTCTGTTTCGTTTGTATGTATGAGTATATGTATTGTGCTTTTGTATTATGCTTTTGTAATGTGGGGTTTGGTGTTTGGGGTTTGTTTCATTTTGCTCTAAAATGTCAGCCATAATTTTAATACAAATACAATATTATTTCTAATTTCATTATAACCCATTAGAATTTGAAAAATATTTAAAATGAAAATAGTTTTCTTTTTAATGTTCTTTTGTATTAGACACTAAACAGAGCTGTTAAAGCTGTGAAATCATGTGACTTAGTCCCTGTTGCTGTTAAGTAGTAAGTCATGGGGACACAAATGACTCATAACTCTGTCATAACTTTTAATAGACTTTTCACTTTGCAGCGGATTGCCGTGGATGAGTTTGAATCATCTGACTGTGATCCAGAGCAGTGGAAGTGCGTTCTATTGTTTCTGGCATCATGATTGATCATGATCTTTCTAGCTATGTTAACTCCAGACCTCAACCTATAGCTTTAGCTTTTAGCTTTACAGGATTTGCTCTGGCCTCTCAGATAAGTGGATCAAGCCGTAAGCTGCTTTGCTGTGTGTGTGTGTGTGTGTGCTATGTACACACTCAGCAGTTTGTCCAAATTCTGCAACCAAAATCATATGACATCAGTTAATAGAATGAAATGCGCAAACAGTGGGAATTGAATGCTGCAAGGTGGTCTTTGTGTGTACAGTATGTAGAGGTAAACTGTTCTGCGAGTTTCATCATCCAGGACATCAGTAGCCTCATTTGTTTTAATTGTCCTTTTCTGTTTCGTTTGTATGTATGAGTATATGTATTGTAAATGAGCTGTTCTAAGATGGTTTTGCTTCAGGACTCAGATTTTACATTGGATTTCACACCACAATTACACTAAAATGTATGTCCTTCATGAAACTTTGAGTTCTATTATTATTACACTGAACTGCACAGGCAAGTAAATAATATCAATTAATATAATATGGCTTAATATAGTATGGAAGAGTTTATTGAAAATTTAGACCAAATATTTGAAAAATCTACAAAAAAGCTTATCATATTTGATGCATCAGGCTTCCAAGGCTCATAAAGAATGATATACTGAGAATATGGCGTTCGCCTCAACACCTCAGATTTATTCAGAGGCCCAAACTTAACAAAAACATGCAATTTGGTGCAGTTGCTGATATTTATATGACCAAAAGTAAGATGAAATTCTGATAATGTAAATGTAAATCAATGTAATGTAAATAATTTGAATATTTATAACAGTATAGCAGACTACTTGCATAAAATGCATGTAAATATCAGTTGCCACTTTATGTCTCACAATAATATGTCTTAGTAAGATCATATTTAAATGCTTAGTTTAACGATCAAAGCTTTCTATTTTTATATTGTAGGGGTAGAACATAATGCAGTGCAATAAAATCATGATTGAGAGATGAACAAATGAACATTCCTCAAAGCCTCATGTATAATATTTGATAAACAGATTTTAACTTGATTTTTCTAAAATGAACAATGTATGGATAATCAAGAAAACCTAAGTTGTTTTAGTCCACAAAATGTGTATATCTTGAAATATTATTAACAATATAAAAGTTATACTTACTTTTACTTCATGAAAATCAGTAAAAATATCACAGCAAAAAAAAAAAAAAAGGGCACATGAACCACGAGCTGAAGCTGGGCATTTTTAGAATTATACTAAAGGGAATTTTATGTGCTAAAAAAAGTATACTATCAGCCAGAGGCTAGAATGCACGTAGTAGATTGTGTACAACAGGTTTTTCACCAGTTTTGATCATGTTTTGATGATTTAAAGGCCTTAGAAATGTGCATATCAAATATGACACAGTAGGCTTTGGTTAAAAAGTTTTGGTATAAACAACTGGGTTTTCATGCAGATTTCCCAATTTGATTCAAATCTGATTCAAGTCTGAATTATTTGGGTATATTTCTATTACAAGATCCATTTTGCTTACATATGAAATACTTGTCTGTGCTAATGCTGTAAGTTACACAGTGCAGTCTTTCAGAGTTATTCAAACCATTATCTCATCTTTTTGAACTATTCATTAAAAGAACCAGCTCATAAGAATAATTAGTTTTGGGAATCGAGCTACACCGGTTGCATGTATGTTTTTGATTCACTTAAAATAATTGGCTGAAAGAGTCATTTGTTTGTGTGATATAAAATGAAAACAGGCACAGAGGTAAATGTCTACCATGTGATTTTAATAATTAAGAATCAAATTTGGTTTCTAAATGCTGCTTGAATTTTTTTCATGGTCTTGGTAGCCATTAATTCATAAACCATGTTTCTTGTCATTGCAAGCAACCTTTATTTAAATGGGTCCTATTATGCTTTTGTAATGTGGGGTTTGGTGTTTGGGGTTTGTTTCATTTTCATGTTCATGTTTTCCATGTCTTTTATTTTGTAATTGTTTCATTCTGTCAGTGTCATGCTTCCCTTGCCCTCATGTAGCTCTGCCTTGTGTATGTGTCATGTTCTGATTGGTAGTCCTAGTCATGTGTCTTGTTTCCCATTGGTTTGTTCATGTCATGTGACCCTCCTTGTCTGCTATAAGTAGCCATCATGTTCCCATTGTGCCTTGTCGTGTATTGAAGTTGTAACCCGCTGTCGTTGAGTCAAGTCTGTTCATGCCTCGTTAAGTCTGTTCATGCCTCGCCACGTCAAGTCAAGTCTGTGTCTCTAGTCTTCATCTGTTTGGATTATGTTTGGATCACTGTAAATAAACTGCACTTGGGTTCTTCACTACGCTCGCCTTGAGTGGATTGATCGTTACAGCTTTTTCACTTTTTTAAATTTTATTCAGTGTGTAGTGTGTATGTTTGGGCATAAAAAAGATCTAGAAAGTTACAAATCTCAAAGTCCACTCCAAAGGGAGATATTTCATTTTTTTTAAATCCCTTTTCAAGAACTACAACGAGCGGCTCGTTTGGACTACAGCATTTGTTTTCCGGCTTTGTGATATCACAAAGCGGCTCATTGGAATATCATTACAAATAATTCCCGCCTACAGAAATTCGAATGGTTGCGGGGTGGGGAGGGCGAGGTTGTGGTTAGAACACTTGGTTGAGTGAGCGCATCAGACGAGACGATGAAGAAGAGCTGCTGCAGAGTTAGTGCATCAGAGAAAACGAAGAAGAAGAGCTGCTGTGCTGTAGCGTCAAATTTTCGGCATGTATAACACGACGTAGCTCGGTGCCGCGGACAGACGCCGAACGGCGCCACCGGTGTGCCTACACTCATAGAAAATAAAGTATTTTAATTTTAAAGACGTGGCGCGGCGCGATGCTGCGCTTCTACTGGGACAGCTAACCAATCACAACACATTTTGTTTTTCGGAAGGCGGACCTTCATCAAAGCCGGAACTAATCGAGCCGTTTGTGCCAGGCTGGGGAGAAAGGTATTTTAATAATGTAAATTATGTGAAAAATAATGCGTTTTTCGAACCACCAAGCATGAGAGCATGTTCTAGTACACCCCAAAACAAAATCAAGACTTTGTTAAAGAGCATAATAGGATCCCTTTAATGTAATATGAGTCATATTTACTTTTACCTTGCGTAGTTTTGGTCATGGTCATACAACTTGTCCATGCAGCCATCTGCCAAATTTGGTCAACTTGCATTTTATTATTTGCATTTGACATTGCTTTTTCCCTGATCCTTTTAAGACAGACTTGTGACCCATTTTTTGGTTGTGACTGACCAGTTGAATCCCACAGTCTAAGCTGTCATCATTGCTGTTTGTGTATGTAAAAGTAAGACGGATCAAGTCTTGCTCACTGTCTGTCTCTGTCCTGTCCTGTCCTCTCCTCTCCTTTAATTAAAAGTCTCTCCTTGCTTTTGACATCACAAAAGTTATCTTTAATAAACCTCTGCTATGTCCTGAGACTTATAAAAGGTAGAGTGGCAGATAATATTCTTCTTTAAGAGGGTAACGAAAAGCATTTGGGTTGTAGAAAGCTACTAGAGTAAAAAGAGCTTACAGAAGATTAGCTGCTGTTTGATGCTGGGTGGAAGTGCGTCTGTGCCCTAGTTGCTCTGTTGAGTTTGTGTCTGTCAAAGGAGCCACAGAGCCTCTTTTCTCCTCAGCAGATGGAGACACGTGTTCTAATTGCAGCAGAAGTGGGCTAGATCTTTCAGAGTGAACTCGGAAAGGAACGGGAGTGAATAGATCCTGCAGAGTACTTTTTTTAAGCAAAAGAGCAAAATGAGCATTGTATTAGGATGAGGTCACAATAAAGTTATTTAATGTGATTTAGAGTTATTTATTAAGTTAATTCTGTAACCCACAGACATTTACAGTAAAAATAAAGGTTCTTGATTAGCAACCATCCATGCACACTTCCATTGCACAAAAGGTTCTTCATAGTGTAAAAAGCATCTTTAGGATTTTAAAATGTTCTTCGCACTAAGAATTTTTTTTTCTTTTAAGAGCTGTTCATTGAAAGGTTCTTCAAGGAACCAAAAATGGTTATTTTAAAGCATCACCGTGAAAACTCCCCTTTGGAAACAATTTTTAAGTGTAAAAAGCATGGCAACCTGCTGACAATCGTTTTGGATTGCTATAATGGTTTTATATTAACAAGGTTATGTTTATTACATATTTTTTTATTTTCTTGAAGTCCATTTATAATGTTAATGAATGTTTTTCTATGACCTTTAGAATGTAACGGACCATTTTTTTTTCTACTGTGCCTTTAAGACTTGTATGTAAATTGCCTATTTGCATGTGAAATGAATAACAGAGCTTACAGACTTTTCTCAACTGTTTTTTCTACTTGTGGTAGACTGTCTTGTTCGAATGAGGATGAGTTTTTGAGGTCTTTATTTATTTATATAAATACTTTGTTTTTCCTTTTAATGTTCAAAAGAGCAAGGGAAATTTGTCTTTGCATGACACAATCATTTAAATGTTGTGTGCACTGCTGTAATAAATGCTATAGCTCCATATGAGTGTATACATTTACATTTATTTATTTCCTGGAAGCTATTTTACAACGCAACTTTACAAAACATTCAAGGTATATCTTTTGTCAGTATGTCTGTTTCCCCTGAGCATGCAGTGCAGTGAAGCCTCATGAACCATGAGGTTTACTGAGATAGACCATACAGAATTTCATTGTCTGCCCAAATGGCTGTATTGGATACTGCATCTGAAACTTCTCTGCTTTTCCATTAATGTTAGCAACATTTACCTTTATTTGGGTAATAGATAGCAAGCTTGGAACCTGTTGAGTTTTATCATGATAGATTACCATATGCAGTTCCATTCAGAACTCAAAATTCTTTACTTGAACCTTACTGTAATTTTAGGTCAGTGTATGGAATCGCTATTCTGAGTTAAAAACAAAGTTATTCTGACTGACTTTACAAAAATTGTTTATGTATCGAATTGAAAGCCAGTCAATTGAATCGATTCGCTGTTGACTCAAATATTCACACCCCTAGTTGATCAGGATAAAAGCCTGAGGCGATCAATATTTAATGGGAAGAAAATCTCCTGCTTCTCACCTGCCAGCTGGTGCTAGTTTCGTAAGAAGAGTTAGGCAACATATGGTAAAGGGGGAACCTTATCTGCTGTGTGTGTGTATATCCTCTGGCATCTCTTGCCCTCATGACTCAGTGTGTAAGGTGATTCACTTCAGACACTTACAGCTAATTGATGTGTGGGTGACATCTCTGATGTGAGTGTGTTTGTGTGTGTGAGGCTGCTGTGTCATGGTCTCTCAGTGAAAGATGACTGCTACTGTACCAAGTTTGGTAACATCCAGAATTGCTCTCTTTCAGTTCTTTAAGACACAGGATGCTGAACAGAAATGACAGGAAGAGGAATTCACTGAATTGCAATTCAAAGAAACTTAATGTAGTCACAGAGACCAGAATTTGTGAGATTTCACAAATTTTTGACAAAGTAATTTATCCAAAATTTTGATTATTTATGCATATTAATTTCCTGATATTTGGAATGTGGTGTAATTCCGTACTGTACTTTAAGTACTGTGAAAGAAATGAAATACTGGCATGCAAACAGATTAAAAATTTTCAATAATTCAAATTAAATTATTGGCATATTTATCAGCATTATTTAATATACTTTTATTTAAATCTTTTAATATTAATTAGATACATCATGCTAAATATAAAAATTATACACATTCGGATATTGCCTTTCATGCAGTGTGTAATGTAGCTGTATGTGAATGTAATAAATCTGCAAAGTTGTAAAACCGAAAGTGCACGATAAATAAAGTCTCCCAAAAGAAAGAATCGACTCAGTCATTTGAATCCCACTTCTGTGACGGCTACACATCACAAGGTAACACATTTGCATAATGCTGTGTTCCATGTTGGCCGGCCGCAAATAGCTTGACCCCGCCCTCAAAAACTGTAGCTTGTTCATGTCAAGAAGATGCAGTGTCCTACACTAAGGCCCAATCCCAATTCTACCCCTTAGCCCTTCCCCCATTCGCGCGTTCACGTGAAGGGGTAGGGGTGACTCGATTCTCTTTTGGTTGGAGGGGTAGGGGTAAGGGGATGGGCCAGATAGCCCTTCAAACGAAGATTTTTCGGGACCACACTTCAAACGAAGGGGTATGAATTATCTTAGTGTAAACCGGCTTCAGCGGAAAGATGGCTGCCCGAGCGAACAAAAAGACACATAAATGTAAGCATTTTTGGGCATTAATAAAGCTTTTAATGAAAAGTAATCATTTGTTTTATGTTACTTTCAATCGTGAGTTCATATTTACGGTCAAGTTACTCAAAGAAATGTTTGCAAAAAATTATTTTTTTCGCTAAAGTTTGCTAACGTCATATCATTACAGACTGCACGATAGTGCCACAACATATTTTCATGTCTGATCAGGGCGATAACCACCATAGACATTGAGGGGGGCTAGTCCCCCCAATAATTATAAATCGCTAAACCCTTTTCTCAAATATTGCCAATTCGAGAGAGACAGAGAGAGAGAGAGATGAAAGTTGTGTGTATGTGCGTCTGTGCGTTTCTCTTTTTAGAGTGAGTTTACGTCGAAAACAGTGATTTTATCCTCTTGTTGCTGGAAAATATAATGTAGCGATTCAGTATTTAAACTGTTATTAATAAAAGTCGTAGGGCAGCGTTGACAAGTATCTTTGCTCCTGGTTGTGTGAGCTTCGCGATCTCTGATATGTGTGTGTGTGTGTTTGTGTGTCAGTAAGCAGCGCATTAATATAGAACGATAATTAAAGGCTCTAATGCACACCGATATAGGTGTGTGTATTGTAGGAGCTAGACGACGTATGATGACGTGTGACGGCATAGTAGTGGTGTCCCAATTCTTAGGGGAATATTTTCACCCCTACCCCTTGACACTCTGTTTCAAGGGACAAGGGGAAGGGGAAGGGGTATAAAATAGAATTGGGATTGGGCCTAAGTATGATAAATAATAGATGTTTATATTTTCTATAGAGCGTTCAAAATATGGAACAATGGCAATAGGTGTATCGTTTCCCACACGCACTGAATGCGGTAGACCAATCACAACAGACTGGGCCATCTGACCAATCAGAGCAGAGTAGGCTCACGGAAAGGAGGGGTTTAGAGAGACTGAATCTTAGAACTGCTTCGCACAAATTGTTTGAGAATCGTTGGAAAATGAGGTGATTTTAAATGCATAATTGAATGTCTTTGAATTTCATTTCATTTTAATTCTGCTTGATTATTTCTGAACTCTGTTTGCTCAAATTCAACAATTGGATTGGAATTTAAAAGGCATTCTCAGTTGAATTCTGAATGGTGCACTGCCCTGTTCTGTTCTTCTCTCTGGCTGTCTTTCTTCTCATATGTATCTTTCCTTCTCTCCTCTTCTTTTCTCTTCTCACTGCTGCTGACACTAACGTCCCTCAGACTGGCACTATGAGGGTAAGACCGCTTTCTGTCCTCTACCACATCATGAAATGCTTCTCACTTCTTTTTCTATGACTCCACGTATTCACCCAGTAAATTCACACTCCTGTATTCATCAAGTAGATGTAATCTCACGTGAGTCAGATAGTGATGTGTTGTGATGAAGGTGGTGGCAGATTTGATTATGACTGTATTTCTCTCTCTTTATGTTTCTGACACAGAGTGTAAGTTGTCACGGTCGGGTCCACCTGCCACTATCGTCACCATTGATGAGGAAAGTCCAAATGGTAAGTATCTCTGGCCTCCTCTCCTCATGATGAATCTGAAGCATGCCGCTTACTGTTAGCAGTCTGGTCTGCTATTGATCGAAGTTTGGCAGGTGGCTTGTTACAACGTTCATTTAATTTTCCATGGTGTAATTCAGGATTTCCCATCTGAGGTTCACAAAGCTCTTGGGGTTCATAGAGACTGAGATAGAAATGTCAATGTCAGATGAAATTAAATGAAACGTACACTACAGTTCAAAAGTTTGGGGTTGGTAAGATTTTTTAAATGTTTTTGAAAAAAGTCTTATGCTCACCAAGGCTGCATTTATTTGACCAAAAGTACAATAAAAACAGTAATATTGTGAAATATTACGACAATTTAAAACAATTGTTTTCTATTTTAATATATTTAAAAATGTAATTTATTCCTGTGATGAATTTTCAGTATCATTACTCCAGTCTTCAGTGTCACATGATCCATCAGAAATTATCCTAATATGCTGATTTACTGCTTAAGAAACATTTCTTATTATTATCAGAGTTGGAAAATTTTGCAACAATTTTTTTTTTTTACGATTTTGAGCAATTTAATGAATCCTTGCTGAATAAACATATAATAATAAAAAAATTTATGTATGTATATTTTTTATAATGTATATTTTAATGTGTAATATATATGGTACATACAAAAAAATGAGTCGTAATGGTCCTTGCTATCATTCCAGATATGAATGATACCCAAAATCCTTCAGAATATAGATGAGAAATGTGCTATTACTTTTCTAATGGATTTTCGTCTGAGAAATCATAAATCGGAAGAAAAAATGAACATCCACACTCCCAAACCCTTCACTGGTGATTATCCTGAGCTGTGACATTATAAGTACATTTCACACTTTTAAGAGCTTTCCAAAAAGGAAATGGTATTGGTTAAAAATCAACCAATGAATTATTTGCTCTCTAAATGTTGCAAAAGATGTATTTTGTCAGAATTCACCACTTCTTTTAAATGGACCTCAGTAGGGAAAGATACATGGTGAAATTACAACATCTACCAGCAGGGGCTACCTATGCTAACTTGCTCAGTTGAATAAAAGGTTAGGATAAATTATCTAACGTGACTTAAAAGTGAATTTACAGATGTTCAGTTCAGTGTCAAACTTCCCTGACATCATGCTGCAAGCTCGATAGACAGTTACCTGTTGCTTTCTTGACTGAAAATGTGTTTGTGTGTGTGTGTGTGGAGCCACAGATGGTGTTTTTGTGTTGGAGGCACGCTGGGGCCGTTTATCACATACAGTATCTGCGAGCAGGTGATGCTACACCTTGTCATGTATTTATAAAGGAGCCACTCGCCTCTGTAGTGCTCAACTAAGCGTTTAACAACACTGTCTGTTTGTTGATGTGACAGGTGTTGGCTACTATGTGTGAGTTTACTGTCCGTTTCCTCCTTCTATCCTTTTTTTCTCTTCATTTCCCTTCTCTTTCTCTCCCTCCCTCCCTTCCCTCTGCCCATTCCGTGGGTTAAAGAGTTTGTTCAGCATCCATGTGTTGACTCAGGAAAGTGCATCGAGGCAGAGGCCTGCTGGGAAGTGTAGTTGCCGTAACAGGTTTCAGTTATATTTTGCTCGGCCTGTTTATGTGTTTAAATAATTAGTTTGTTTTTAGTTTCTCGCTCTAGCAGACTGTGATGAAGCAAAACAGCCAAAGGGGCCCTCTGGGCCACTTAAGTAAAACAGGAACAAGTGTATCAGTTGAGGCAGTGATACAAAAAGCAAAAGAGACAGACACATTTACCTGTATGTTATTCAAGTGATGGTAATTCTGTTTCAGTGAATATTTTATTGCAGGCATCCTCCAGTTTGACTAAAAAAAGATGTTTGCATCAGCTCTGATGTCTGGCAGTATTTAATTATGCACAAAGGCTCAACAGTAAGGATTCAGTGCGGATTTCTTCTTGCCCTGCCAATGTTGTCACTGATTCCAACACATTTTAAAATTAATTTAAAGGTTGTATTTTTTTACGTTTTATTTTAAAATAATAACTTACGCTTATTATTTAATATCATATCTAATATTTATTATTATTTAATATTATTATATAACATATATGTAATTAAT
The DNA here is from genome assembly GCF_001515645.1 of Sinocyclocheilus grahami. Taxonomy (NCBI): domain Eukaryota; kingdom Metazoa; phylum Chordata; class Actinopteri; order Cypriniformes; family Cyprinidae; genus Sinocyclocheilus; species Sinocyclocheilus grahami. The sequence goes on along the minus strand of NW_015505256.1, from coordinate 1,568,447 downwards.
ATTATTTATTATTATACATTTCACAAGTATGCACTACTGTTCAAAAGTGTGTGGTCAGTAAACATGTTTTTATGCAATTACTTTTTATTTAGCAAGGACACATTAAACTGATCAAAGTGACAGTAAAACTTTTAGATTGTTACAAAAAAGTTCTATTTCATATAAATGCTGTTCTTTTGAACTTTCTATTAATCAAAGAATCCTGAAAAAAAGCTGTTTTCAGCATAATAAATTATTCTTGAGCACCAAATTAACATACCATCACAGAAATAAATTACACTTTGAAACAGATAAAAATAGATCACTTTTTTATTGTAATAATATTTCACAATATTACTGATTTTGCTGTATTTTTAATCAAATAATTTCAGCCTTTGTGAGCGTCAAATCTTACCACCTTAATTTTTTGAACAATAGTGTACATGTAACATAGTGTACGTGGACGTTGTGCATTTTATTGATGGTCAGATGGTCAGAATTGTGCATTTAAAGCAGGTACATAAAAAAACAGCTGCAACAAAGAGGCCGATTGCATTTGAGTTGAACATTTTGTGTTGTGGTTTGAGTGAATATGAATAATGCCAAAAAGATGTCCATTTGCCAAAAAAGACCGGCACTTTTTTGATTCCTTGAAATAAAACCATGCCAAAGCTGTGCAGTGTGTGCTGAGCATAATGGAAGAGAAACACAAACTGCAGTGTTGTTGTCTTGTTTTGGTAGTGGTAGCTTATTTTGGAAGGAACATGGAGCTGCTAGTAAAGGACTGACTACATGGGCGATGAGAGACAGAGAGAAATTGCGTGTGGGAGGAAAAAGGAAAAGAGTCAGTATGAGATTATATAAACACTTGACATTTTGGATCAATTCAAATGCACTGAGATCTCCGCAGTCTTGTGTTCTTCTGTATATGAGAGATACTTACATAGATCCTGTATCAGAGATGATCCTCTTCATTAAAGGCCTCCGTATATTTGGACTGATATCAGAGCACAATTGCTGTGGTAATACATTTGGCCTGAGCTTCTGGGTGTACTTTGATCCCAGCATCATAGACGATATATCTGGTCATCAAAAGTGACCTATTTTAAATATATCTCAAGGCATTTGAAATATTAGAGCCCATCTGAACCCAGGGTCCTTCAGAGCTCTGTGTGGCAAGGATTTCAGTTCGGGCTCAGCTCTTTGAAAAATATCAGAATCGTTTTACTGGCCAATTTAAGTTCAGATCAGGGTTTGACTATTATCAGTGCAAAAGCACACACATAATTTCCCTTCTGCAGGGGAAACACTTGGGACACAAAGCATGCATATAAACTACAGTATATACATTACTACTGTGTACACAGTTGACTTGAGATGGTCTGCAGCAACACTCTAAAAACCATTCATGGTCATTCTGTGCAGTCATATGTCTCAATAACTGGGAATATATATATATATATATATATTTTTTTTTTTGTTAAACTACATTAGATAGTTTTCACAATTAGCTTAACATTTTAAAAATTATTTTAAATAATTTTACTACTTTGGTTTGAGTTGTTTTTGGTGATATCCTTGGATGTTTTTTTTAAATATATTTTTTCTTTCTCTAGTTAAATGTTTTTGTTGTTGTTTAAAAAAACATATTTTCTTTTGAATATTGTTTTAATTGATAATGATATTTTAGGTATGTCACATGTCCTCAATATCCCTTTCCATCATATATTATGCCTTTAAAAAAGGAAAAGGCAGTTTCAATGTGACTTCATCAACAGGAATTGACATAATTTTGGAGGGAAATCAGCAGGACAAACACTTGTGAGTATTAGCAATGGATTTGGGAACTTATTGAATGTTTTGTGGCATTAGTTGGTTGTCCAAGTCTGAAATATTTTATTCTGTTTCACAAAACTGCTGAAATCAGTTTGATAATATCAAAAATAATAAACTGAGAGGAGTGTGTGTAAAGCTCCATGATGCATGTAGAGACAGGGAAGGGAATTTATTTTTTATTTTTATTTTTATTTATTTAATTTTTTTTTACTGTACTTGAATGAAAGAGGTGATGTTTAGCTTTTTGGCTTTAACAAGAATTTGATGTCATACACCGATCGGTCTGCACACGCAAACAAATCCAAAACCTAGATATTTTAGGCAATATAGAAATCCTGGCCAGGACGCGTCCTGAGAAAATGGCAAGTATGGTCACCCTATACTCATATATACATACATTATAAATAATTCCATGCAATGTAAATTTGTAATTTAAATTTTAAACACGTCTTGGTTTTGTCCCATGAATGAGTGGTCCATAAGGCAAGGCAAGGCAAGTTTATTTATATAGCACATTTCATACACAATGGTAATTCAAAGTGCTTTACATAAAAGGAATTAAAATAATTATAAAAACTTTTAAAATAAACTAAAATTGATTTAAAATGAATTATTTATGCATATAATTATACATAAAATACAGTGCAATCAGTTGAGACGTAGCACAGTGCTCATTCACTAAATGCACAGCTAAACATATGAGTTTTGAGTCTGGATTTAAATGTGGCTAATGTTTTAGCACATCTGATATCTTCTGGAAGCTGATTCCAACTGCGGGCGGCATAATAACTAAAAGCGGACTCCCCTTGTTTTGTGTGAACCCTTGGTATTTCTAACTGACTTGATCCTAATGATCCGAGTGGTCTGTTAGGCTTATATTCAGATAACATATCTGTAATGTATTTAGATCCTAGGCCATTGAGTGATTTATAAACGAGTAAAAGTACTTTAAAATCAATCCTAAATATAACTGGATGCCAGTGTAAGGACCTGAGGACTGGTGTGATATGCTCAGATTTTCTGGTTCTAGTCAGAATCCTGGCAGCAGCGTTCTGGATGAGCTGCAGCTGTCTAATGGTCTTCTTGGGAAGGCTGGTGAGGAGACCATTACAATAGTCCACCCTGCTGGTGATATAAATAGAAGCCTTTTACAAAGCCATGGTTCTCAACTTTTTTTTTTTTTTTTTTTTGACTTGAAGGCCCCCCATATTGGCTAAGTTATTACCTTCTTCTGTAATTGACAATGCTGCTTGTTTTTGAACCTTTTTATTAACAAGAACTAGGAGTGTTGATATATTAAATATATATGATTCATTCAAATATATATGACATATTAAATATGTATGAGATATATTAAATATATATATAATTTTGTGATTCCACAAAAGAGTCTGCTTTGGTAGGGGTTTTTTTTGTATTAGTTGTTGATGGAACAGGGAAATAGGATTTCTGTTACATCTTAATTTTTTTGTTTTAGCATTTTAATTAAGTTTTTATAATATAATATAATATAATCATTTTTTAATTTTTAATTTTTGGAATTTGCTGCAACCCCAATGAGAAGCTCTGTTATAGAGGATGCAGCAGGCAGTGTTGGGTTGGTAGTTTCTGTAGAGATATTGTGAAATAATGATGGCACATCGTCCTAGGAGACACTTGTGTTTAATATCAGGGTTTTGTGCGATATGGGACTACATCAAAGCTTCCTTCACATATGAAACCCGTTACAGTGCCATACAATCAACTTTTTCCAGTAAAGAAACCACACATATGCTATTTACACAGTGTATTGCTACTCACAGACTAGCACCAATAGGTGAAAACTCTCTGATGTATTTTGCTAGAAATGACCTTTTTGTCAGCTGTGCCACAACTGTTATTTTGAAAGAGTACTGAGGCAAAGTTTGGTTGGAGGGGTTTTTGAAGATGGTGGCCGTCAAATTCAGTAGCAGATGTTAGTTAACATCACTTACAGCACCTTTAAGCTCAAAAATTGCATTTGGACAACTGTTCTGTTTATACATTACTTTCAAGTGGAAAAAAATGCTTTTAAATTTACACCAAAGGCCAGATCTTGACATAAAGTGAACTGTATTTGGATGGTTATTTCAATGTATGGGAGTGGGATTTGGGTAGCAGGGTCAGTGTGTTTAAGCTTAGCATCTTAAAACATGCTCTATTTGACGAATATGTTTGTTCTGGAGCTCAGCATAAGCTCTGTCTATATATATAGGTGTGAGATGATACACTTAGCAAGTCTTGCTCATCCGCATTATTTGTTTGCATCAGCAGTGTTTTCTAGTCCATATTTGCGTGTGTATGTCATCATTAATGTTATGAAAAGCATATGGATGAAAATGTGCTGGAGAGTTTGTTTTGTGGTGCTAAAAGAGTGTGTTATTTGATTAATTTGAAATCCAGCATCTTCTAGATTATTTTTGCTGCTCTTCTGCTGTTGTTTTTTACTTTGAACAGCTATAATGTTTGATCCCTATGATGAACACTCACCAAACTTTGCATGCATGAAGAGTCTGTGGCTAATTGCATTTTGTGCAATTTTGGGATGGACGGGATGCATGGTTGCCTAGCAACTAGCAGTTAAATTAGCAATATTGAAAACATTAGCCACGTTACCACGTTTGAGCTGGAGACTTAAAATTTCACATGAGAGTTCCTTTCCTCATAGCGAATTTACCAGGCCCAGATGCTGTTAATTTCTATATCATTTTTTTGGATGAAATCTAATAGAGCTGTATCTTTATGAAGACTCTGGACAGAAACATTCATAACATAATTTTTTAGTTAGTCTATTTCGAGTGTAATTTCGAGTTTATAGAATACATAATTAAATATTAAAAAATCTTGGGGGAAATGTTTATAAATTTTTGCATTTTAGGACATATAAAATGTGATGAGACCATGTGTATTTTACTCTTTGAAGCATTGCATAATATCTTATTTTGCATGCTATTCTTTATTTCAATGGAATACGCTTGTATTCCATTCCAAACCCGGCCTGAATCTCTTTCTGGCTTTATGTCAGTCTCTCTGTCAGCACTGCTAATGGGAATAGATGGTGAATATTCGTTTAGCTTCATGTCTGTAAACTACAGACCTGCATTAGTATCCAAATGCTGTTTCTGGTTATTGGGACGCTGTGTGTGTGTCAGCTGGATATTCACTGGTGTTCACTGCTTCCTACACACTCATCAGGGGATATATGTAGTTCACTTCACTTGGCAAAATTTGTTTGTTTGAAATGCCTTGCAACATCATAAAACACAAATATACCACATTCAAGTGTGTTTATTTCAAAATATATTGTGGTTTATTTAAATTAATATATAAATTATAGAATCAGTACTGGAAACTCTTAAAATTAATTATAAAGATAGTAATGTTTAATATGAATGTTGGTTTGGTTGAAAGTTTTGCAGTGCCATGCAAAACTGAGCATGTATCAGTTATACATGCTCAGCCATATCCCCCTGTAGCCCAAGACTGGTTACCCACTGTACGCAAAAATCGCTCATCTAATTTACTTGTTTGTGGTTCAGCCACTTTCTCGGCGGGCCATTCGATATTCAGTTTGGCCACGGCACGAGCTACCACCTCCAAAAGCTCCTCATACTGGGGCGACTGAGGGGGCTCGTCCTCATCGACACCTACCACGTCAACCTCCTCGGAGGAAGAGAGGCGGAACGCCGAGCTCGCTCCCCGGGGGGAAGTAACCGCAGAACGGGCTTCCGAACCCGGTGAGCGAGCGCTGGATCTGGCGGGTGAGGAAGAAGATAGGGACTCGCCCGTCTCCATTCCCTCCGCCAGTTCCAGCTGTGAACCCCACGAGCGTAATCGCCGCTCCGCCTCGGCGGAAGCGGGACCCGCACCGCGGGGAACACTTGTGAAGGCACCCTCCGCAAAGAGTGCCTTGCGAGAGCGGAGAACATGCATCGGGAGACGCTCGCAATGCGGGCAGAGCTCGCTCGACGCAGCTCGAGTTCCTGAAGAGGAACTAGGTTGCTGCTGGAAGAGGTGCTAGTGAGGCCAGCAGGAGGTGCTCACCCTGTGGTCTGTGTGGGTCCTAACGCCCCAGTATAGTGACGGGGACACTATACTGTCAACAAGCACTGTCCTTCGGATGAGATGTTAAACCGAGGTCCTGACTCTCTGTGGTCATTACAAATCCCAGGATGTCTTTCGAAAAGAGTAGAGGTGTGACCTCGGCATCCTGGCCAAATTTGCCCATTGGGCTCTGACCATCATGACCTCCTAACAATCTCTATATTTACTGATTGGCTTCATCCCTCTGTCTCCTCTCCACCAATAAGCTGGTGTGTGGTGGGCGTTCTGGCACACTATGGCTGCCGTCGCATCATCCAGGTGGATGCTGCACACTGGTGGTGGATGAGGAGATACCCCGACAATGTAAAGTGCTTTGAGCGCCTAGAAAAGCGCTATATAAATGTAATTAATTATTATTATTATTATTATGTACTGTAAATGAACAAAGTATGTGTACATGAAATCATAATTGATCCTATTTATGATATTATAGTGATTCATTGGTGAACATTATTGCAATAATAAATATGTCGTCTTAATCTTAAATCAAAATAATTAAATTTGCTTTACCTCTGAGATTACTGTCCATGACCGCTGCTCAAGTTATTGATAAAGTCAACCAATATGGCTATTTAGGTGTGGTTTTAAAAGCAATTTCATTCAGTTCATCTCCATTCAGGTACTGTATGTAAATGCCCACTTTTCATGATCCAGTCGATTCTTGGTTGATAAAAGTGACAACCTAAACTTTTTTTTGGGGGGTTGAATATCATGTTTCATTTATAAATGTTACATTGGAGAATTAATTCAAAAGGGTTTAAAAAGGCGATTCATTTGACTTGCCTTGACTTGATTTGAACACAAATCAGTTACAAATTTACATTTACATATCAGTTGTTGTTGTTCCCTGGGATTCAAACCCATGACTTTGGTGCTGCTAGTGCCATGCAGTGGTGGACAGTAACGAAGTAGTTTTAATTCGTTACTGTACTTAAGTACATTTTTAAAGTATCTGTACTTTACTGGAGTAGTAACTTTTACTTTTACTTCACTACATTCCAAAGCATAAGATCGTACTTTTTACTTCACTACATTTCATAAAACATATAGTTACTCCTTATAATATATCACGTGCTCTGACACGCAGAAGCGGTGTCTGATTCAAGAACGAACTGATTCTTTTCAATGAACCTTTTAAGTCGGTTCGCAAATCGCACCTAACGATTCATTCACGAATTAGAATTAACCGATTGCAGCTGTTCTCGAGTCGACAACTCACTGATTCAAATGAACCGTTTAGTGTGAGTCTCCAGTAAACTGAATTCACAAGTAAGAACCGCGCGCGCGACTGATGCTGCTAAAAGTAAATTACTAATGTCGAATTTTAGGATTAACATATTTAGGTCAAAACTGTCAGTTGTTTGTGAACTAAATCTGCTGTACAGGGTGATCTATTTAAGCCCACTGAAATGCTTGAATGCAGACACATCAACATCAGTGTCTCTGTTTTAGGTTAAAAAAAAAAACCCTGAACCATTAAAATAACTCATGCATGTTCATATTGCTGCAGTTTTATTAAAATGCTACGCATTTAGCCCTATGTGACGTCTGTTTTTATTTTATCAACAGTTTACATTTTTATTAGGGCTGGGCAAAAAAAATATATTTTTCGATTAATCGTTTTTTAAAATGACATCGATTCGATATCGATTCTCAAAAGCTGCGAATCGATATTTTCCGGGATTTATTTCAGCACATTTAAAACGAGATCTGATTAACGTGAATCTTATCATTAGTCTTCTCCACTAGATGTCACCCTTATTTACCTTGCACGATGTTATAACAGAAAGCCTGTCATTCATTCAGCCCTTATCATGGCCATACACATGATTTGCAATGCTCAGGTGAAATGCTATAGTAATTATAGTACTATAAATCTGCGGAAGAATTTGATATCACGCATAAGGCGCCATGATTTCCGCAATGAATGAATGGCGGATAGCGCGGCGCACTGTTTTGTTTACTACACACATACTAAAGAGCGGATGACGCTCGTGGTGTTTTCAGCTTCTGCCGTCTCACTATATGATGATTTGCACACGAATGTCATCTCCAGCTTCTCTGAGAGTCACTTCATAAGCATTTTACCGTTTAATTTGAGAAAACTACCGTCATATCACATACACAGCAGCTGCAAGTTCTTCACGGCAACCCGTCAAAATAAAAGTTTAGTTTAACGTTAAACTGTCAGAATATATTACTATTTAGCAGTCTGAAGACTCAATGCTACTACTGCTAATAAATCTTTATTTTTAAAGGATTAATCACATCTGTTTTATTTTACATTTTAACAGTGAACCTCTGTTATGCAGCACTTTGTTTGCCAAAAATATAAAAGGATTTAATTTTCATTTGATTATAAATTAAATTAATGTTTTATGCCTTCATCTGATTACAAGAAAAATTAAGAACATTTTATAGGGCCCTACTATTGTTTAAAAAGGACCCTATACAAAAAAAAAGAATAGGTTTAAAATACAGGCATGTGGTTCTTAATTTCTTTTTATTAATTCACTATTTGTAAACTGATGTTTACTGTTAATTTTTTTGAAATATCAATAGCATTTGTATTAAAACTATATTCACTGAATGTAATTTAAAAAATCGAGAATCGAATCGAATCGAGAGCTTGCGAATCGGGATATCTGAATCGATACCCAGCCCTAATTTTTATATTGTTTGGATTAACTAGCCGAGTAGACAGATAGGAATGTTTATTCATTATTACCATGCTGAAAATAAGTAAATATTATTAGCTGATGCTAACTGTCTAGCTAACAAGCTTGCTGGTGCTAAGTTGAGGTAATTTTTAGATATAAAGTCCAAATATTTTTATTCAACCACCTAGATAGATTACATCTGGGGGAAAAGAAAGGATGTGATGTTCAGAACATGGTATCTACAGTTATTATCAAAGTGGGAAGTGATGCCCTCTGGGGCATTTGGCCAAGGGTGTTTTTACACCACAGACAAGGTTTGAGAAGAAAAAAATCATTATGAAAATATAATTATATTTTCCTTAAAATGTTCTTCCTAACTTCAGGCCTTATTCTCATGTCATATATAACTGTGATGTTCTGCAAAACAACAAGCTTTAAAACACTTTTTACTGGTGAAAATCAGATGGTCAAATCTGTTTTCTCTCAGGTGCATTGCAGTGTAAGCTTCATAGTGAACAGTACTACATCACTCTCGTCAATGTAGTCCATATCAACAACAAAAATATATCTTGACTCCATTTAGTGGTTATTTTGGGAAAATCCCAGGTATTTTGAGAAGTAGGATTATAAAAAATATGTGCTAATATAAAATTAAATTAAGTAGCCTATATAAAATTGCAAAATAAATCTATCTATCAGTACTTTTTTACTTAAGTACATAAAAATCGAGTACTTTTGTACTTTCACTCGAGTAAAATTGAAAAAGGAGTACTTTTACTTTTACTGGAGTAATATTTTATTATACTGTATGTAGCTGTACTTTTACTCAAGTACTTGATTTGTGTACTTCGTCCACCACTGGTGCCATGCTGTACTGTTTGAGGAAAGCAGCGAATTACTAATCATGATTGGCTCTTATGGTCTGTTTGTGTGCCATTTAGTTATTAATGCTAACGTTCTCTAATTTACTTGCTAACTTCTGTGTACTTTTTAGTGGTCTTGTGCATTTTTAAGCTCAAAGAGAAGTTTTAAATCACAACACTTTTACAGCCACTTTTTCTAAGAGGCAGTCTAAATCTCTCCTGTTTCTGTGTGTGTGTGTGTCTGTGTCTGTGTCTTCAGCAGCCCCTGGCAGGTCCTGGATGAAGGCCTGATTGCTATCTCTCTGCTGTCAGGACAACATATCTCTCCTCCTGCTCTGTTGTTATTTCCGTTCCTCTTTATTCTCATGAGTTTATTTCGGAAGTTCTGGACTCTTGAGTCTCCTCTTTACTGTATGTTACAAAGGAAACCCAATCTCACTTTAAACAAATCACATCTAAATATATAAGCGACTCTGTATTTGCGTTTTTATTAGGTATGAACAGATTTAGAAGTCTTGCCCAATGCAGGTGTTATGACTCTATTAATAACTGTTTTGTTTGTTGTTGTTTTTAGTTCATACTAAATGTCCAATATAGAATGCAGCGCAATGCAATTTTAACTAAAGCCAGGCAGCAAAGTCACGATACAATAAGTATCACGGTACAGAGGCCACGGTACGATACAGGACTGCACTGAATTTCACCTCAGCGGAATTTTGTAAAACAGCTGTTTATTAAACACTGCATACTATAGTGCCATTTCTAACTATTGGCAGAACAGGCAGCTAACCTCTGCATTATGAAGGGCCTCCATAACTGTACCACAGTACAATATAGGTAATGGCATATGTTTCATGTTTACATTTGGCACTCCCCACCAGGTACAATATTCTGATTGTTTGCTTCTTGTTTTTAAGCCCATAAATAATAATGTAGGTCTACTCGTTCTAATAAATTTATATTGTAATGTACTCATACTAATATATTTTAAAAAGCATCTTTACATTGCTGGGAGGTTATCATTGCACAATTTCTACATAAAAAAAAATAAATAAATAAAAATTAGAAGAGTTCTAAACTAATGCACTGTCTTCACTGTATCTCACGTACACACGGTTTTAGTCACTCACACAGATCACGTTGCACGTGCGCACTGACATTCAGCAACACAAACTTTTTGCACTGCCCCGCAATTTTATCAATAAAATAGCTTAATCGCTCAAGAGCTACATTATCTTTCTCAACAAGGAGCTGGTAACATCTTCGTTTCTAAAGGAATTAAAGCCACACTTTCACTGTTAATAGAGAAACGCGGCAAAACGGTGGTAATTCATACATGCACAGCCTCTCTCTCTCTCTCTCTCGTGTAAATAAACACTTGATGAATTACACTTTTCTGAGAATAGAATATTGAAGTGGAGATCGCTAAACCGCAAGCTTACCGGTGTCTTCAGAAAGCAAGCGCGTTTATCCTTAGTGGAGAGAGAGCGCGTGCACATGGTTGCCAGGTTGACAAAAATAAGTAGCACGTTTAGCAGATATTTCCATATTGCGCAAGTGGGAA
>NW_015505256.1:1552423-1557053 GCF_001515645.1 Sinocyclocheilus grahami | reverse complement strand
TCTGTGTGTGTGTGTGTGTCTGTGTCTGTGTCTTCAGCAGCCCCTGGCAGGTCCTGGATGAAGGCCTGATTGCTATCTCTCTGCTGTCAGGACAACATATCTCTCCTCCTGCTCTGTTGTTATTTCCGTTCCTCTTTATTCTCATGAGTTTATTTCGGAAGTTCTGGACTCTTGAGTCTCCTCTTTACTGTATGTTACAAAGGAAACCCAATCTCACTTTAAACAAATCACATCTAAATATATAAGCGACTCTGTATTTGCGTTTTTATTAGGTATGAACAGATTTAGAAGTCTTGCCCAATGCAGGTGTTATGACTCTATTAATAACTGTTTTGTTTGTTGTTGTTTTTAGTTCATACTAAATGTCCAATATAGAATGCAGCGCAATGCAATTTTAACTAAAGCCAGGCAGCAAAGTCACGATACAATAAGTATCACGGTACAGAGGCCACGGTACGATACAGGACTGCACTGAATTTCACCTCAGCGGAATTTTGTAAAACAGCTGTTTATTAAACACTGCATACTATAGTGCCATTTCTAACTATTGGCAGAACAGGCAGCTAACCTCTGCATTATGAAGGGCCTCCATAACTGTACCACAGTACAATATAGGTAATGGCATATGTTTCATGTTTACATTTGGCACTCCCCACCAGGTACAATATTCTGATTGTTTGCTTCTTGTTTTTAAGCCCATAAATAATAATGTAGGTCTACTCGTTCTAATAAATTTATATTGTAATGTACTCATACTAATATATTTTAAAAAGCATCTTTACATTGCTGGGAGGTTATCATTGCACAATTTCTACATAAAAAAAAATAAATAAATAAAAATTAGAAGAGTTCTAAACTAATGCACTGTCTTCACTGTATCTCACGTACACACGGTTTTAGTCACTCACACAGATCACGTTGCACGTGCGCACTGACATTCAGCAACACAAACTTTTTGCACTGCCCCGCAATTTTATCAATAAAATAGCTTAATCCATTTAAAATCAATGCAAAGTACTTATTTGTACACTAAATTGCTGGTATGCACAAAGGGTGAGTTGGGAGTCTTTCCATTGAATCTTAAGTTATTAAATGAGAAAGCAAGAGTTACTTAGTATTAACAATTCCAGACAGCCACTTTCAGTCATTTGTGAATAGTATCACAATGTAAAATAACTCTTTATATTTTTTTAAATGTGTTTTATTCCTGTGATCAAAGCTGTATTTTCAGCATCATTACTCCAGTCTTCAGTGTCACATGATCCTTCAGAAATCAGTATAATATGGTGCTTTGCTGCTCGAGAAACATTTCTTCTTCTTGAAATGTTGAAAACAGTTGTGCTGCCCAATATTTTTGTGGAAATGATGATAGAAAGTTCAAAAGAAGAGCAGCATTTATTTGAAATATAATTTTTTTTGTAACATTATAAATATCTTTACTGTCACTTTTCACCAATTTAATGTCCTTGCTAAATAAACATACATTGTATATATATATATATTTTTTTTCTTGCTGATGCCATCTAAAGTTTTTACAGATTGTTTTTTCCTATCTAAATGTGTTGGTTTTCTTGAACAGCGGGACCTTGTTGGGAACAAAAACATTGTTGGTTTCCTGGACTCCAGCATCACAGCTGTAGGATCAGGAGATGTTTGGGAAGTTCTCATATTGATGGACTTCTGTCGAGGTCAGTATGTGCCCCTCTCTCAAGATGGTATGCGATTTGAGATTCAGAGCCTTTTCCCAGAAGTTTTGGTAGTCTTGACTAGGGCTGTGTATCACCAGCAAAGTCACGATACTATACGTATCACGATACAGAGGCCACGATACGATGCGTATCACGATACGGGACTGCACTGAATTTCACCAAAGCAGAATTTAGTAAAACAGCTGTTTATTAAACACTGCATACTATAGTGCCATTTCTAACTATTGGCAGAACAGGCAGCTAACCTCTGCATTATGAAGGGCCTCCATAACTGTACCACAGTACAATATAGGTAATGGCATATGTTTCATGTTTACATTTGGCACTCCCCACCAGGTACAATATTCTGATTGTTTGCTTCTTGTTTTTAAGCCCATAAATAATAATGTAGGTCTACTCGTTCTAATAAATTTATATTGTAATGTACTCATACTAATATATTTTAAAAAGCATCTTTACATTGCTGGGAGGTTATCATTGCACAATTTCTACATAAAAAAAAAAAAATAAATAAAAATTAGAAGAGTTCTAAACTAATGCACTGTCTTCACTGTATCTCACGTACACACGGTTTTAGTCACTCACACAGATCACGTTGCACGTGCGCACTGACATTCAGCAACACAAACTTTTTGCACTGCCCCGCAATTTTATCAATAAAATAGCTTAATCGCTCAAGAGCTACATTATCTTTCTCAACAAGGAGCTGGTAACATCTTTGTTTCTAAAGGAATTAAAGCCACACTTTCACTGTTAATAGAGAAACGCGGCAAAACGGTGGTAATTCATACATGCACAGCCTCTCTCTCTCTCTCTCTCGTGTAAATAAACACTTGATGAATTACACTTTTCTGAGAATAGAATATTGAAGTGGAGATCGCTAAACTGCAAGCTTACCGGTGTCTTCAGAAAGCAAGCGCGTTTATCCTTAGTGGAGAGAGAGCGCGTGCACATGGTTGCCAGGTTGACAAAAATAAGTAGCACGTTTAGCAGATATTTCCATATTGCGCAAGTGGGAAACTTTTGATGAAATCTGAGGGCCACTGACATCAGTGGTTCAACTGTAAAGTTTCGAAGCTACGAGAATACTTTTTTTGCGCAAAGAAAACAAAAAATAACGACTTTATTCCGCATTTTCGTCTCTACTGCGTTACTTTGGATGCGCGTTCATGACAGTATCATGCTGCGAGTGTGTGGCGGCGCCGAAGATGAACGAAGGTCTTACGGGTTTGGAACGACACGAGGGTGAGTAAATAATTTTTGGGTGAACTAACCCTTTAAGACATGACATGTTAAGTTATCCATAAACTGCTACTAAAAATTGCAGTAGTAAAGTTATCAATCATTACATGGTAGAAAAGACTTGGTATTAAATGAAAGGTATTCAGTAGCGAACTAACTTAGCTAACACTATGTGGAGGAGAAATTGCGTTTCTTTAGTAACTAACTTGGGCTAGTATCCGGCACATGCACAAAAGTATCCATTTAATATAAGCTTGTTTGTGTAATACATTAATACACTTTTGAAAGGTCCTTGAAAAGTTGTGCTGCATTTGTAATACAGCCGGCTCATTTAGCTTATTAAGCTTGTCTGTTAATCTTGTTAGAGACAAACACGTCTTATGAACCCATAAGAGCAAACAGCGCTTATGAACCCATAATAGACGACTCTTTTACCTGTTTGTATAATGAAGATCACTGACCAGATACTGAATGATTAACTATTTGATTACGAACCACATATAAAAGTGGTCCAAATCGGTTGCAGCCTATCCGTAAAAGACCGTGGCGAAAGGTTTGGAATCGTCATACATGCAGTCTCAAATTAACTCAAATTAACATTTTTTAATGGTTTCAGAGCAAAATGTAAAGAACGAGCTTCAATTCACCAGCAAACGTTGACAGAAATGCATCTGTGCAAATAGTGCCTGCATGGCGTCAGTTCAAACTGTTTGTTGCGATTGACAACAAACTCAAATAAGCTTAGTTAAGTTGATTCGACTTTTAAAAATTCAATAGAATGAGAAAACTCATGCCAATGGTACACCTAACTCAAAAAATTGAGTACTATGTAAAAAAATATATATTTTTATGTTTAGTGTACTTAATTTGGATTTTTAAAAAATCAGGGATAACAGTGTATATAGGGATTAGACAGCAAGGCAACTCTGTAGGCTTTGGAGCAGAGCCATTGTTGACTTAATATTTCTAGGCAAACTACAGTACATCAATCTATCTGGGCTTCAGAAGTCGTCACGTTGCACTGCTTTTCTTGCTTTTGTTGACCGTGGCTTTCCTCACAGATGCTCACCTAAATCCATCACACCCAGTCTGTTCTGCTTTTGTGATGTTTGTCTTCTCTGTGGATGGATGGTGTGACTCTGACATTTAGCTGATAATTGGAAGCAGGATTACTTTAACCAAATCATGATGTGAAAGCCACACGGAGGCTGGCGCATGAGTCCACACAGTTGTTCACAGCAGCTTGGCAGCATTTTACACTTGTGAAAACAGCCATTAACATCCTATCCACAGATCGCTCTTTTGTGTGATTCCGAAGGTGAAATCTCATCATGTTGAGTTCAAGCTGTTGATGGTTGCAGTTCTGAGGAGGAAACTCTTCCAGGAGCTTCAAGGCAAAGGTCTGTTCCTGGGGTCTAATTATTCATACACACACTGTGTTATGGTAATGACAGTAATCAGTCTCTCTTATTAATAGGTCAGTGTGACAGCGGGGGTCAGGTTTTCTAATGTCACATGACAGAGGATACACAACAAAACGCCAAGACTTTTCACAAAAATATCTCTCTAACTGTTTCCCCCATCAGGTGACCAGAGGCGGACAGTAACTAAGTACATTTACTTGAGTATTGTACTTAAGTACACTTTTTGAGTATCTGAATTTAACTTGAGTATTATTT
>NW_015505256.1:1545281-1547926 GCF_001515645.1 Sinocyclocheilus grahami | reverse complement strand
CTGAGCTTCCAGCCAATCAGCAACCTCGGGAAACCCCTTTCAGCAACCAGACAAGAAAGGGAATCCCGCAACACAGAAAGCAAGTACCTCCAGATTCTAAACTGAACTGGGGCAGTTAATCTAAATTTTAACCTCATTGAGGAACTCCGTGCGAGGGTTAATTAAGTGATTGATGGTTGTTCAGATCTATACAATGGCACATATTGCTGTAAACTTGGGATTTCACATTTTCATTCTCTTTAATTATTTCCTCTCTCTCTCTTTCTGAAAACTTGTGTGAATGCGTGTGTTCATGTGTTAGATTAGTTTATATGTCTTAGATTTATTCAATAAAGCCTTATGTATATGGAAAAGAGAAGTATCTTGTGTTTTGTGCTCACAAGTTAATGTCTTAAACTGCCGATCTTGTTACTATGCTAATTAATAGTGTTTTCACTATATTTTGGATATAAATATCCATTGCAGAATTGCTGTCATACGGCTCGTTCACTGAATCGCTGGACTTTAACTTCACTACATTTGAAAGACACATTGTACTTTTCACTCCATTTCTATCAAGGTCCTCGAAGTAGAAAGCCGTTACTATGTAGCAGCTTTGAAAGCCAGTGGGGGATTTTTTTCTTCTCTAAAACGTGACTTTCTTTTTTTATGACTTTAACTTCACTACATTTGAAAGACACATTGTACTTTTCACTCCATTTCTATCAAGGTCCTCGAAGTAGAAAGCCGTTACTATGTAGCAGCTTTGAAAGCCAGTGGGGGATTTTTTTCTTCTCTAAAACGTGACTTTCTTTTTTTCAAACAGTTTATCAGTAATCACTCTTGTAGGACTACATGAAGAGATTTCCCAGCATTTTGTTGCAAATGTGATATTTATTTACAACAATTCAATAATAAGAAGTTAATATTGTGGTATATATTAGACACAATATTGTCTGATTTTGCTTAATTGTGCAAGTGAAAATTATAAAAGGTGTTTGACTGAAGCAGCACTGCACAGACTGTTCTGTGTACGACATCCAAGTACCACAAGAGCGATTAGACAGCATTTAAAATGTTTGTTTTGATGGCAAATAAGCCTTGCTGTTTTGCTTTTTTGTTAAAGCAGTGTTGCTGTTGTAAAGTTATACAGCTACAGTTGTGTTGCTGGGTTTTAAAGCAGGTTTGATTTTTTTTCTCTTATCACTCTGTATTTACAGGATTTCACTGTCCACTCAGTTCAAATGTGGATGAATGGCTACATGGAGATGTCAGAGCTATGTGAGATCACTACCATCCTGATTTTGTGGGGGTGGGTAGGGGTGTTAATTTTTTTTGTTTTGTTTTAATCCCCATAGGTTTTTAACATTCTAAAAGTTCCAAATATACTACAAGTTAGTCAGTGTATTCAGCAGGTGTAATGTATTCTAAGTTGCTTCAGAAGTATTGCAAGTACTACTATGTACAACAATAAAACAGTGCATTGACATAAAAATGAAATTTACTTTTGGTACTTAAGTACTTTTAAAAGCAAGTACTTCTGTACTTTTACTTAAGTAAAAATCTGTCTTTACAACTTTTACTTGTAATGGAGTAATATTTGACCAGCAGTATCTGTACTTTCACTCAAATAATGGAGTTGAGTACTTTGTCCGCCTCTGCAGGTGACTCTGTCAGACTTTATTTCATTACAAAATAGGTTTCATCCATCTTAAAGGTTGAATACTAATTGAATGAGTCTCATGAAAACATTTGGTGTTATAGTTTACCCCAAAATCAAAAGAGATAAAAAGTGAAATTGTATTTTTTCACAAAGAACAAAATGAAGCTATTTGGACAATTATATTTTTGTTTATTTTCATTACAGTTATATAATGACAATTCCCTAAACATCCCATTTATCACCATTATGCGTTACTTAGTTGCATTTTTATTTTGTAACAACTATTCCCTATGGTTCATCATAATATTCTATAATACTAAAATTGTTGTGATTTTTCACAATTCTTTCAGTAAATGTATATGTATGAATGTGTGTGTGTGTGTTTATATATTTTTATATTGGCTATATATTATATTATATTTAAATTGGCTTTTTGACTGCATTTTTTTTAACAGCCATGCACTCTCCAAATCTCATTGTGATCTAATAGACATGCTTGCAATATGAAATAGCTCCCATTTATAATTGTTCTTTTTTGTGGGTGCTTTCCCTATTAGTTTTGTTTTGGCAGAAATGTTGAATCTGTGGTACAGAACTTCAGTAATTATTTTGCACTTTCTCTAGCTTCCTGCACACTTGCGGTAAGGAACCATCACTCTTGAATGAGCCCCAGGTCCTCTAGGGGTCTGAGGAGAAGCCACCATTCAACTCCCAAAAGAGCTTTACACTTCAAAATAAGATTACCCTCTCCTGACTTTACGGAGGAAGTCATACATCATTGTGTGTGTAAGAGAGGAGGAGAAGTCTTAAAACCCAAAGTCTGCAGCTGTGTAATGACTTGCAGAAGATCTCAGAGGTCTTATGGAATGATGGATTTAAAGGTTAGAGGTCAGACTGCCTACAGCAAGACTGTGTGTGAGTTTGGAAAGAAAGGCCTTCTGACCACTCATCATGACACAAAGCAAAGGTTTATTGCCCATAAGTTGCTTTTTTTTTTTTTTTT
>NW_015505256.1:1501457-1545235 GCF_001515645.1 Sinocyclocheilus grahami | reverse complement strand
TCAAGAAACAAAGCAAAAGTTTTTTTCCCATAAGTTTTTTTTTTTTTTTTTTTTTTTTTAGCTCTGGAGACTTAATAAGGCTCTCTGTTATGTTTCTTCTAAAATACCTTATTCTAAGATTCCTTGACTAATTGCTTTGTTCCTCTTTTGAAAGTCACAGGTAAAAACATCTGCTAAATGAATAAATGTAAATGAGAAATCAAAATAGATACCAATGTATACTACTGTTAATGTATAGAGCTATAAAATGAATTTGAATAGATTAGCACAGATAATTAGCTTTATGAGAATGTTATGATAAATATTTAAGTTTACATTGAAATATAGATAGATAATGCATTATTATTATTATTGTTTTATGATAATAATAGTAACAATAGTTTAGATTTTTAATATAAAGTTTTTAAAAACTAACATGATAAAAAAATACATAATTTTGTACATAAATCACATCACATAAAAGAGCTTAATTGTCATAGATACTGTCACATGACTACATTTATTGCTCAGTGGTTGCTCTTTTCTAGTTCAGGAGTCCTAATAAAGCTGTCCGTTGTTTTTTTTTTTATTGACGTTTTAAATAGAAATAATACTATTCAATATGTAAATATTGAGGATTTTTAATATAAAGTTTTTAAAAACTAACATGATAAAAAAATACATAATTTTGTACATAAATCACATCACATAAAAGAGCTTAATTGTCATAGATACTGTCACATGACTACATTTATTGCTCAGTGGTTGCTCTTTTCTAGTTCAGGAGTCCTAATAAAGCTGTCCGTTGTTTTTTTTTTATTGACGTTTTAAATAGAAATAATACTATTCAATATGTAAATAATCTGACCAATCTGAGCTGACATACTTCGTGTCTTCTGTGATACTTTTGTTGCAGCTTAACAGTGTAAACTTCTGCCTAATTCTTTCTAACATCTGATTTTTTGTGTTTGACAGAAAAAAGAAAGGGATTTGGGTTTGTAACGACAAGAGGGTGAATAAATGAGGACACATTTTGAGGATGAGGAACTGTTCCCTTAAGTGAAAGTCTCTATGAGGTCTCCCATTTAATCTCATTGCTGTCTAGAGAAACAACAAGAGAACCATTTGATCTTTTTCTTTTCTTCCGGGAGTCTTCCAGTGTCACTTGAATATAATCAAATGTTTGTGCTTTATGATGGAGAGGTATCTGATTGTTTGCAGTTGTCCTGAATGATTGAAAGCTAAAGCCAGTTACACAACCCCATGCTGTAATGATTTTGTGACAGTAGGACTCTTCTGCAGAGGCAGATGACAAACAAAGATTTTCATCAATAGGGTAACGTGATGTTCTAAGATTTTCACATCAAATTTGATTTCTCTCCCAATCGATTCTGCTGTATTTCATATCCTTTCTGCAGTTCACACACACAGGCTTCAGGTCTCCTTTAATAGAGCTCAGCCTCATGAGGCCTCTGAACATAATACAATCACACACACACACAACAGGAGGATGACAGCTCATTTCTACATTCAAATAAGCATCCACTTCCTTCAGTTTAAATTGGACCTGCTTTCCCTGTCAAACAACAACTGTGTCCTGTCTCGCATTTTTCTGTTTTAAAATTGATTGGCACAAACAACTTTGGCTGGCTGGCAGTGGTGGAAAGAGTACTGAAAATTTGTACTCAAGTACAAGTACTGTTACATTGCTGAAATAATACTCAATTACAAGTAAAAGTACTGGTGTCAAAACAGTACTTAAGTAAAAGTACAAAGTACTCCTTTCAAAAACTACTCAAGAGTACTAGTTACTTTTTAGCCGGCGATATTTAAAGGGGGTCATATGACGTTTCTAAAAAGAACATTATGTTGTGTAATGCAATGCGTTTATGCGGTTTAAGGTTCAAAAAACACATTATTTTCCACATAATGTAAATTATTGTTTCTCCTCTATGCCCTGCCTTTCTGAAACGTGTCGATTTTTACAAAGCTCATCGTTCTGAAAAGCGAGGTGTACGCTGATTGGCCAGCTATCCAGTGCGTTGTGATTGGCCGAATACCTCAAGCATGTGACAGAAATGTTACACCCCTTACCATATTGTGATACCTTGTCCCGGCCGGAGCGACGAGACAAAAACATTAAAACCCATTACAAACGAGGCATTTGTTGCATCCAGTGGGGACATAATTACTGATTATAATGACTTATACTGTCTTTTTATGCGTTGCGTATCGCGCAGCGTAAACATAAAACCATGTCTGCATTTGTGATCGGAGAAATTACAAACAACAAGCGCTACTCTACACTGCTCAAAACTTGCGTTTGAATAATCAGTGGCAAATTCTTTAAATATGAAAACATACTTACAGGCTGTGAGCCAGAAGCACCAGACTGTCTTTGCAAAGTTGGAATTGCCCCACTTTATTGAAACAGCCTTTGTGCACAGACGCATTGTAGGGTACTCTCCCAGGAAACAGCCCTCCGTAAAATGCGCTGCACACATCTGAATATTTGGGTTGAACTGTTCTGGAACAGTGTTGTAAATACAACTTAACCACTGATTTCTAGTTGTGTCCTCTTTTGGAAGGCCAAACTAAGTAGTTACGCTTTCACAATGAAACACACAGCTTCTCCATGACATGGCGGCGGCGGCAACAATACTACAGTGAGAATCAAAGTTCTGCCTCCTTTCTTTGCATGAACATTTGGGCGGTGTTATGCAAATCTTCCCACACAGTGACATAGACATGTGGGGGCGTGTTTAAACGAGGCGTTTTAGGAGGGCGTGGACGAGTCTTAACTTTTATAAAGAATATCTCTTTGGGTTTGAGACTTTAGTCTTTGCAACTTCAGGGGTCTTATCTATGCACGAACAGCTTGTAACACTCCAAAGAGAGAGGAAAATTTAAAATTGCATCATATGACCCCTTTAATGAATTACCAAAAAATATTAATTTCAAAGATCTATGTGGATAATGGCTACTTTGAACAAAACCCACTTTTATCTTATTGAACAAGTATGTCAATTAGTGGTCATGATACAGGAATTTCCAACTTCAATACCTTGAAAAATATCAATATCAATGTACCCGTGAACCGGAAGTTGCAACTGACTTCAGTGTTGTGATGTATTTCCAATTGAAATGGAATTTTGAATAAAGGGCAAGGTTTTATTGTGGTGGACCTCCACTCCACCTCTTGCTCATAGCAGATTCACGGTTGGATAGGAGTGGTTAAGAATATCTGCTTGTTATGTCTGACATCACGCTTCACTGCTTCTGGGTCCTAATGCTCTGCCAGACGCCCCCCCAAAAAAACAACAAGCTGTGCATATACACTCCCACAATGTCATGTAATACTGAAAAATTATAACCCTAACCTTTATCTCCATACTGAAATCCCAGATGGCCTGACAGTGATTCAGCTAAAACATTAGAGATATACTGAGAAATACTGAGACACTGTGAGCACGGAGACTGTAGTGTGCACAGCAAATTTTTAAACGCTTAGCTTAAATATGTAATATTAATTAAATAATGCTCATAAATGGCTGTTGAGATAGTATTTTCAAGTGAAATGAGTGGAGGCTTGGACCTGGAAACAGCAGTCCTTACGTCATGACTTAACAAGAGGATTCTCCCGAAGCCGTCAAACTGAGGTCATCAGAGCCAGAACGCCATTCCAGAGCAGAAGCCAATTTTCAGTTTTTGATTAACGATTACAACGGCAGACAATTTTTTTTCAGTGTATTGACTTGCACGGTTTAATTGTTCACCACAAGGCTAGTAATGTACACTAAAAAGTAAGAAGGGTCATTTTTCATTTCATGACGACTAATCATTTTCAATACCACTGGCAAAACTAACACATACTGTATACCGTTATATCGATATATAAATTTTTTTTGTCCATCCATTTTTTCAAGGCAATCATTATTTCAAGCTTATTATTTAGTAGTCTTCTAAAAAGACACATGTGCTTTATATGATGAACAGATTTTAAAGGGGTCATATGATGCGATTTCAAGTTTTCCTTTCTCTTTGGAGTGTTACAAGCTGATTGTGAATAGATAAGATCCCCGAAGTTGCAAAGACTAAAGTCTCGAAACCAAAGAGCTATTCAGAATCTGCCACGCCCCCCTAAAACAGCTCGTTCTAACACGCCCCCACATATCTACCTCAATATGTGGAAATATTAGCATAATGCACCCAAATGTTCACGCAGACTTTGTAGAAAACGAAGCGTTTGAGAGAGGCGGGGCATAGAGGACCTACAATAATGTATAGTATTTGAAAAATAATGTGGTTTTTGAACATTAAAGCATGTCAACATATTCTGTTACACCAAATACACCAAATAATGATCTTTAAAAAAGCATCATATGACCCCTTTAATATAGGCTTTTATTTACATACAAATATTGATCAATTACCATTACAAAAATCTCAATCTTAAACATTTGCTCATTCTGTGTATTTGTGCCTTTAAAATAGGCTAACTTTGTTGCAAAAGCTTACAGCACAAGGAAGCTTGATTTCAAACTGAATTGAATTTGCAAAAAAAGACAAGTACACAGTCAGTAATAAAATTATAAAACAAGTTAGTGATTTATATCATAAGAAGTGATTTAAGAGCCATATATGTTAGGCCTATTTATTTAGATAAATAGAACATCAGATGGCTTTGACCTGTAATGACTGTACAATGTAGTGATGCAGACTAGGATATTTATATGTACAAATCAGACAAATATCCCATTCCAAAACATTTCTAGCATAAACTTACATTGTAAAGAAATTAAAGTTCCTTCTTTGATTGTTGAAAGACTTTCTGGTGCATTTCACTTACAGCCAATAAAATGTAACAATAATTCTTGTTGCATTTTCATCGGTCAGGTGTGGATCTATTCTGAATGGTTGATAACTTTTGACAGTTTAATCCAGGAGCAAAGAGAAATAATTTTTCTTTAAAAGCATGGAGAGATTGCACACAGTCTGCGCACAAACAATATCGGAGTGAGAGGACAGGTAGTTCATTTGTATAAGTTAGGCCTATTTGAGAGCTCGCATTCAGTTTTCTGCGATTACATGACTGTGTTCTCATGTTACATTAAAGCGCTCGCCACATTTGCGCGGGAATTATTAAAATTATGCGGAATACCTACAATCCCGCGCCGACATTCAGACTCTGAAATTGACAGGAG
Source organism: Sinocyclocheilus grahami (assembly GCF_001515645.1). Taxonomy (NCBI): domain Eukaryota; kingdom Metazoa; phylum Chordata; class Actinopteri; order Cypriniformes; family Cyprinidae; genus Sinocyclocheilus; species Sinocyclocheilus grahami. The sequence continues at coordinate 1,540,052 of NW_015505256.1, read as the reverse complement.
GCGATGCGTGTCAAACTCACCATTGGAGAGGAGAGAGAGACGCAGCTTGTATCGGTGTATATATGGTAGATACTGTGGAAAATGAGTAACGGAACAGTGTCAGATATTTCAGTATCATATCAAAATATAGATATTTATGATAACACTACCATGTAGTTTGTTTCTCCAAACTTTGAGTCCATAAATTACGCTGAGCTCCCTCACTCTCTGGTCAGCTCTCCGCCTGCTGCAGCGGCGCTTTTCCCGGGTTCAGATATCAGGGCTGTTATTGGTCCCTTCACGATCGGATATAGATCTTTATTGGCTACTGAAGTGCCGTCAAAGGTTTGAATATCAATTCAAACTCAATTTACTCAGTAACGAACTATGATTTAAAAGTAACGAAGTAGATTATTTTGCTTAATTTGTACTTAAGTACAAGTAAAATACAGCTTTAAAAATATACTCAAAAAAAGTACAAGTACCTGAAAAAACTACTTAATTACAGTAACGTGAGTAGTTGTAATTCATTACCTCCACCACTGCTGTCTGGCAGAAGGCACATCAAATGAGCTGGCAGAGAATAATAATTTCTGAAGTAAGTGTGAGTGGTTCTTGCCACAACAAACATTTGCTGGGTTTGCTGGGGTCTCGCTTAAACCAGCCTAAGCTAGTTCTGAGTATTAGCCAGTAGTGTTGTGAATTTAATCAAAATAAAACCAATATGGATAATATGAATTATCAAATCGCAAACTGCTGCAGCGGCGCTTTTCCCGGGTTCAGATATCAGGGCTGTTATTGGTCCCTTCACGATCGGATATAGATCTTTATTGGCTACTGAAGTGCCGTCAAAGGTTTGAATATCAATTCAAACTCAATTTACTCAGTAACGAACTATGATTTAAAAGTAACGAAGTAGATTATTTTGCTTAATTTGTACTTAAGTACAAGTAAAATACAGCTTTAAAAATATACTCAAAAAAAGTACAAGTACCTGAAAAAACTACTTAATTACAGTAACGTGAGTAGTTGTAATTCATTACCTCCACCACTGCTGTCTGGCAGAAGGCACATCAAATGAGCTGGCAGAGAATAATAATTTCTGAAGTAAGTGTGAGTGGTTCTTGCCACAACAAACATTTGCTGGGTTTGCTGGGGTCTCGCTTAAACCAGCCTAAGCTAGTTCTGAGTATTAGCCAGTAGTGTTGTGAATTTAATCAAAATAAAACCAATATGGATAATATGAATTATCAAATCGCAAACTAGGGATGCACCAAATATTCGGCAACCGAAATTATTCGGCCGAAAATAGCAAAAAAATGTATTTTGGTGTTCGGCCGAATAAGCGAAAAGGCCGAATAATATGAACCGAACAATGACGAACGCGATCAAACAGAGGCACGCGCTAATGCAGCAAACATGTCGACGGTGTGAAAGTATTTAAAACTTTCAGAGAAAGATGCAGAAATCATTACACAGACAGCGAGAGACTTAGTGCTGCATCAAGTCTCCGATGAGAAGAAGAGGCTAATGTTGGTCAAATTGGGATCTGTAATATATTCTAATGTTTTAAAAGAAGTCTCTTCTGCTCAGCAAGGCTGCCTTTCTTTGTACAGTAAAAACTACATGCCTGATTCAAGTCTCAAAAATGGCCCAAAAATATTATTTTACTAACTTAATAATTTTAAGCTAAATTGTGCTTTGTTGGTATAATGTCTGCTAGAATGTTAAAAAATGTTCAGTGTTAAGTAAATATTTTTTCATTGTTGTTTTGTAATTGATTTTTTATTTGAAAAGCGGGACAAAACAGTAAAAAGCACATTTTGGTAATTGAATTGATGCAATTGTGAAAAAAATGGCAAAATAGGTCTACATGGGGGGAAAAATGTGAAAACCCGTATTCGGCCCAGTGTTTCATTTTGTTCGGCTTCGGCCTAGAATTTTCATTTCGGTGCATCCCCGTTCAATCATTAGTTAATTATCCTCAGTGTGCTCACCTGTCTGCCTCTCGTTATCTGCCCTATAAGTTCCTGTCTCTTGTATTCTAGTCTTGTCGGTTATTGTGAATGTTACCCCGAGTGTGTGTGTCTACATTAAAAGTATTATTGGAATCCTTGTCGTCCTGCCTGCCTCCACACACGTGACAATTATAACATGCATTTGTGAACGCAACATACGCCAGGCATCTTCCTTTACTTGTAATGAGAAGCGGTTTTAAACCGACTGTTGTCAAAAGAGAACCTTAGAACATTCACCTTAGGACATCCGTAAATATTAGCTTTGTAATTTTACAGTGGAACTATAAATATAATATACTGTACTGTTTTTTTCACCTGTTCTATTATGCACCACTGAAAAAAAGTCCAATCACTTATAAAGGTAATAGCACACCTCTCCTCAGCAGGCCGCAGGATTTGAGGTATCATTCATGTCTGTAGCATAAACGGTTATGCGCTAAAGTTTGAATAATAGTAATTTTGCCTTAGCAAACACCACTAATGATGCCGTTCGCCAGGTTTTTCAAGAATAGATGTGGAAAATCTGCACGTGCAATGGAGCACAAGCTCACACCTGGTTATGGGTGTGAAAAGGTTTCTGAGAAGCTGCGTTGGATTTGGTGTGTGTGGTGTATGTGTGTGTGTATGCCGTTCCCTCGAGTCTCCGCCGTTTCTCCAGTGTGCAGACGTGAATCAAAGGAGCCATTTTCCTCGCAATTTTCTTTACTGTTTCATCCGTGTGTTTTTCTCCATGACAAATCCAACAGAATTAAAAATAATCCAACAGGAGCCATATGTTAACGCCATTCTATATTCCTAACCACTCTAACAGCTGTGGGATGGGTTTGCTGTGACTTTGATGGACAGCAGGCGTGTTGTGACCCCTCGCTCGAGGTACTGAGATGCTGTTTGCACAGAGATTCTCGCATCTGCCCTCACTCGTGGCTGATGTGTTTTTGCTCGGCTCACATGCTAAGGGGTGGTTTCACTCAGGTCATGGATATCTTTCAGGTAATATTGGAGTCAAACATCAGGGCCTCCAAGTCTGTCTATGTCTGATGGCGTCGGATGTCTGTTATGGCTGAGTTTCTCAGGGATCTGGGCTGTAGGCTAACTCACTTAAAGCTGAAGTGTATACTATCTGCTCCACTAGCATCACCAAATGCAATTGCAACAAGAAAGAATGCTTCCCAAAGTGAAATTTCACTGGTATTGGAATTGACTGCTAAAATTGTGTTATTGTGACTATTCAAGTACACTATTTTGCTTCTGATAATATCGATATTATTGATGTCATGGGCAGGTTAATTGATGCTCGGTGACTATTTGTTTCATGTAAAAGAATAATTTGTAGTACTAAATTTTAAGTTATTATAGGAATATTTCACCCAAAAATTAAAATTGGTTGGAAATTGACTCGCCCTCAGGCCAGCCAAGATGTGGATGAGTGTGTTACCTAATCAGAACAGATTTGGAGAAATGTATCATTACATCACTTGCTCACCAATGCATCCTCTGCAGTGAATGGGTGCCGTCAGAATGAGAGTCCAAACAAATAATAGGCAAGTAATCCACATATCAGCTGTTTGGACTCTCATTTTGACGGCACACATTCACTGCAGAGGATCCATTGGTGAGCGTAACGTAATGCTACATTTCTCCAAATCTGTTGTGATGAAGAAACATCAATTAAAATATCTGTTTTAATGCTTTCATATTAGCAAGCTGCAAGACCATGAAGGATCATGAAATTAGTCTAATGTTATTCTCTTTAGGAAACTTAATGGCCAACAAAGCACATTATGTTTATAATGTTGCATAATTGTCTTACAGAATTGCATGTTTCTTGAATGTATTAACTGTTAGTGCTGAATGATACAGTACTAATGATACAGTATTTCAAAAAACAAATGCTTGCTGCAATTAGGGCAAAAGCTATACATGCTGGCACTTTTAGAGTTTAATGGGATGTGAAAACTGTTCCGTGTTGAATGCACACTGGAGCTTTGAGAAAAGAATCTGACCAGCTTTCTGAATTCTAGTTCTGGGTGAATACCATTGTTTGTGCCAAGGGCGATTCTTGGATCTCAGTCTTAAAGGGACTCAAGCCCCCTACGTGAACGTCTCGGTTACGTATGTAACCCTCGTTCCCTGAAGGAGGGAAACGCACCCGAAATTGCTCTTTTGGGGGAAAAAGCTCTTTTAGCGTGCTGAGGCGCACAGGGGAGATGATCATTTGCAACACAATCAGGGGGTAGTGCAGCCTGATGTGTGCAACCCACTCGACACGGGAAACCACCACCGCTGAAGCGCCGTCCGCCAACACGAAGAGCTCTCCAAGAGCGTGCTGAACTCGTTCAGTCTTCTCTCCGTAGAGTAGTCAGGAGCGGAACGATGTGATCGCTCGGCTCCGAAGCGAAAAGCTGAATATGCGCTGCACCTGCTGCCTACTTATACTCACGCTGTGATCAGCAGCAGCTGGATGCAATAATCGCATGCCAATGTGCATTGGCTCGTTTAGTTTACACTCGAAGTAGATTGGTCCCTCTAAGCGAGATCCCAATTTCGTCGGTCCTCCGACGTGACGTCGAGAGTGACCGACTGAAAGGGAATGTGAGATTTTGGGGCTCTGAGGAATAGTCGTCTTTTCAGCACGAGAGGTCACAAGGTCAAATCTTGCTTGATGGAAAATTGTTTAAATAAACTAATATAACTGACATGACGATGGCAAGGTTTCAGGTTTGATTCAGCATTTCATTTGCATTTTTTTAATGTAATGCAGCATTTGTTTTAGAGAAGAAGTCAGTTCATTATTTTTTATGTTGTACAGGTTATGTGCTTGGAGAGACTAGTTCAACAACTTTCAGGATTTCTTTTTTCTTTTTTTTTGCAAGGTCATGCAGCTGCCAGCCTGAACATTTATAATGAATCATAAGTGATTCCAGGCTTTATTTAATGGTGCTTAAGCCCTGTCTTTCCTATTAGTCCCCTTAGAAATCTTAGATTAAGTTGGCTCTCAGGTGAACGTTTTCTCAGAATAATGGCTCTTAAATAATTTTATCCATTCCAGTGAAAAAACATATTTTAAGAATGTTCATTTGATTTAAAAACATGGTTGTTATGATTATCTCGACCTTTGCTGGGAGAGAAATGTAGAGCCTGGACCTCATGGAACATTAATTGAATACCGCTGGATGGTGGTTCATGCTCTGTTAGGACTTATTATTTTGTGTTTTTCTGCAGGGATTCACAAGGATTTTAAATAATTTGTAACATATTGAAGCATAAAATTAAGTGTAATTATCTTGGAGGAGAGGCGAGAACTCAGCCAACCATACATTAACACATGCTGAAATTATGACCTTCACATTCTTACATAATCAGCTTCTCATACACATGAGCCAAGAGAGGAAGCTAATGAATATGTACAGAATGAGGATTTACAACTATTATTTATTCATGGGGAAATCATCATTATTATTATACATATTTATTACGTGAACTTTTATATTACATGAGGTGGTCAATCTCCCATCATGTACCTTGAAACATAAGCTTTTCTTGCCAATCTTTTTCTGTCAGGTACCGTTCTTGTGGAAAACATGCAGATCAATGGTCGTGCTCAGGATCCAGATAGAACCATCTCCTTGACGCTGCTGGACAACTATGATTACTGGGTTATCCTTGACTCTGCGCTGCAGAGACTGTATCTCAACAGCACTGGACGAGTGCTGGACCGAGATGTGAGTAAACAAACACACACAATCTGTCAAAAATAACATATTGCTACTGTTGTCCTTTGACTGGCACAAATGGATATATATATTTATATGGCAGTCTGCCTGAAGCCTCTAAGACAAACAAAAGCTCTAAAATAAATTCTGTCCCAATTGGCAGCAAAACAACACGCGTCACGGTAATGAGATCATAGCAGCCACACAGAACTGCAACATTTTCTTAATCAGTATTTTACTCTTTCCAATTAAATATTTTGACATCCTCGAATCAAGATAAATATACTTATGCAAAATTGCATGAGATATTAAAGGGTACATCGGATGCCCATTTTCCACAATTTGTTATGATTGTTTAGGGTCTTCATGAAATAGTGTAAAAACAACACCCTTTTTATCTTTTCAAAAACAGCTCTGTTTACGGCGACTCGTTTCAGTGCATGTCTCTTTAAATGTTAATGAGCTCTGCTCACCCCGCCCCTCTCTTCTGTGGAAGAGGAAAGGCGATTTGCAAATAATCATAAAAAATATAAAGTGTGAGACTTTTTGAGGTGCAGCTGGATTACAAACAGTTTTAGCAAACACCATGTAAAAGTGAATTTTGCATCCGATGGCCCCTTTAAAGTCGCCATGAAATCAAAATGGACAATTCTTAATGGAATATTGCAGTGTTTATTATAAATGATTTATCCGTGCACATCATTCATTTTTTTCAATTTCATGCACCCTCATAATCTTTAAGCAAAGAATGGCTTGCAACGACATCTCTTTTCTCTGACAACATGTTTACCGCTGCGAAGGTGGGACAACCTGTCACTCAACAGGGAAGAAAAGATGATCTCAACTTAATTTTCATGCCGACTTTTCAGAGAATATTTCTTAAAGATTTTTTTGTTTGTTTGTTTGTTTGTTTTAGTATAAATAAATATAACAAAATGTAATGTGGTTTATGATTGAAAATAATTTGCCATTTGTGTACAAATATTTGCTTCTCAAATAAATGTATTGTATTTAACAGATATGTAGACATAGTGTTAATTATAATTATTAATTAATCAGTCAGACAGTAATGATCCTTTCTATTATTATTGTTGTTGTTTGTTACTGATTTTGTTGTTGGTATTGTTTTTTACCAGAAAACAAGACCAAAACATTTTTATATAAAGTATTTACAGTCATTTTAGATTCATATAATGCAAGTAAATAAGATTTTCTTTGACTTTATCTTTATTAAGATATTTTTTTATAATGTTTTTGGATGTATTCGACTGTGCTTTCAAAGTGCAATTGACTGCTCTACAGTACAAGAACAGCCAAGTCTTCCATCAAAAGGCAGGAGATTTTACTCCCACAGCCGCAATATGAGCATAGCGATTTCTCCAATTCCTTTTTCCACAAGTGCTTCATCTCCTCCCTCTTATATTGTCTGTCTGTACATTACACCAATCTTCTAAAAAGAGGCTTGCTAGCCCCACACATGTGTCTGTGTGCTTGTCTGTGAAGCATTGTGTTAGTGACAGGTCTTTTATGATACTATTGGATAGTGATTAGAGGCCATATCCTCCTCCTCTTCGTCCTCGTCCTCTTTACGAGGCTTTGTGGGATTCAGCCACTTCACTCAACAGCTACACCGTTTGTTTTATTCAGCGTACTTGAGGCCAAACACCTTATTTACCCAAAAGAAAATGAGCAGAATTGACATTAATCCTGTTTGCATTGTTACGTAAGTTATGTAATCTTGTACATTCACACATCCAGGCTGATTGGCTGTATTGTTAATGCACTTTGTTACAGCTGGGTACCCTAGTGTTATTGATCACTAGCCATAGCTTTTGAAAATATCACAAATGGTTAGTATTACCGTATATCACCTTGAATAAATGCTGCCATGAATGTATGTCACATCTCATCTGCAGGGGCCTTGTTTTATGATTCATGGTTTGCTTTGTACTAAAGCAGTAATCTACAGTTATTTTTGTTGTATGAAAGTATGTTTTCTTTATGTTCTATAAACCGCTGTATATGTGCTTTCTTCCAGCCACCCAGTTACATCACCACAATCGTGGTTCAGATTCAGTGCACCAATGAGCTGGTGGGAACAGTTATTCTGCATGAAGTACGGATAGTGGTGAGGGACAGAAATGACAACACACCTCGTTTCCAGCAGCCTCGTTACTATGTATCAGTTAATGAGGTGAGGCCTGATCACTTATGCACTGCCTCATTTACTTTCTGTCTCTGTCTCTGTCAATTCAGTTTCATTTGAATGTGCATAGTATGCTAATTTTCTATATAGACAAAATGTGCAGTACAACAGAGCATTGAGGTGGGCATTATATCTGACAATGCAATGTGACGAATGAACCAGTAAGGAAGTACAAAAACAGTTTTGAAAGTTCAAACTTTTGGGGTCAGTAACATTTTAAATATTATTAATATTATAGTTATTATTATTTTTTATTAAATAAATTAATGCTTTTATTCAGCAATGATGCATTATTATGTTTAATTATGTTTGATGTTTAAGTTAGTGAGTGATATGTGTTATCATCCCAAATGAACTAAGAAAAACTACCAATCAAAATTTTGGGGTCAGTAAGTTTTTTTTAATTTTTTTTTAAATAAAAAATAATACTTGTATTTAGCAAGGACACATTAAATTGATCCAAAGTGACAGTGCAGACATTTATAACATTACAAGAGATTTATTTTTCAAATAAAGGCTGTTCTTCAGAACGTTCTACTCATCAAAGAATCCTGGAAGTGTCACAACTATTTTCAACATTGAAAATAATAAACAAAAAAATCTTACCATACTCCAAAATGTCAGAATGTGAGTTTTGTGGTTTTTAGGGTTTTTGAAGTGACATGTGGCCAAGTATAGTGATCCATACTCGGAATTAGTGCTCTGCATTTATCCCATCCTAAGTGCACACACACAGCAGTGAACACACACACACACACCGTGAACACACACCCGGAGCAGTGGGCAGCCATTTATGCTGCGGTGCCCGGAGAGCATTTGGGTGTTCGGTGCCTTGTTTATTCGCATAGCACTGATAAGCAATATCAAGTAGCAAATCTAGGCTCATTGCTGTGACAAACTAATTAATACTCGTTATTAAAAAAGGCTTGAGCTCTTTGATATGTCCCAACTCAACTTCCTGTTTCAACAAAAAATACATCAACATGGGGAAGAAAACTGCACTCACGAATGAAAAGAGAGTAGAGAGTGAAGCGGACACATTGTATAGTCACATGAAATCGTTGTATAGTCTGTTGGCGTGCGCCATCAGTTATTCAGATCTAAAACCATCCCCTTTTGGCATCGGCTCAAAACTATACTTAAAATTATGCAGGCACACACACCCTTGACCCTTATCTCAACAAATTCAGGTATGAGGACTATTTTTAAACTTAATGGCTTTCATTTATTTGGAGTACGTTTGAATATCTTCTGAGAGTGTGTACGTGTTGGGTGTGTAAAAGCTTGGTTTCTTTATGCTTGTCAATCTCTGTCCTCTCCCTGAAGTCAAAAATGCTGTTATCAGGTTAGATTATAGAATTGTAAAAATTATTTTGGCTTCATGCCTAATGTGGGAAAGAGTCTGAAACTGTGTCTTCAGTGATTCAGTGTATGCTTTAACATTGGCTCAGCCTCAGTGTGTTTTGATGTTCTCTAGCAGAGAGCAAATTGCAAGGTACATTGTACAATTGTAGTCACAACAGAAAGACTTTCAAATGGCTGAGTATGGCTTTATAGAAAAACAAATGATGGTTTAGTATGAAACATCTTATCAGTATTTTCACTTATAATTTTGAAAGTCTCTAGGAGCATGAAAGTATACTTTTAAATAGGCCTATATATATAATAGAAATAGCTAAGAAATACAATTACAAACAATACAAACTATTTATTGTAAAATACATTTGACAAATTGAAATAATATAAAAGGATAATATTCAAAAATGAATTGGCTAAAATATAATATCCTACAATTGTTTAATGAGACCTTCTATGAAATAAGAAAGGGAAATTCATTAATATAGCACAGTAGGCTTAATATGTTATTAATCAATTTGCTTTTCAGAAAAAGATAGCAGATGGAAATGCCACCGCAGCTGTAGAATGACTCTAACCTGTTATTATAATATCAGTCGTTTGTATTTGTGTGCAGGCATATGTGCAGGTTTTGCTCTCTCTCTCTCCTTCCATTTTGATTTTAGGTTTTTGTTGTCTTCTCCTTGTCTTTTTCTTTGTATTTTCTTTCTTCCTCTTCTGTCCCTGTCTAGTCTGTCTTCTAAGGGGTTCCAGAAGGAACACACAAACTCACACATACACATTATCTGGGTTAGACGGGTCACATCTGAGGCTTGTCAGAGTTGCTGTGTTGTTACACAAGCATATAGCCAGTGTCTGATGTTTGTCTCATGTGTTTTTTTAATGATATCTCTCCAGCTCTCTCCCGTCGGTACCACCATCTTCACCGGCTTCTCAGGAAACAATGGAGCCATGGACATCGATGACGGACCGAACGGACAGATCGAATATACCATTCGGTACAACCCAAATGACCCGGTACTTCATCTGATCAAACAGACCTTCTGCAGTTACACTCAAGTTCTTCATTGTAATTAATGATTAATTTAAAGCAGTGACTTTATGGGTGCACTTGCAAACTGCAATGTTTTATTTAAAACAGTGCAATCTTTCTCTGTTTCTCTGTCTCAGATGTCAAACAGGACTGTGCGTGTTGCTGGGACTCTGTCTGGTAACATTGTTTTGGCAGAGCGGCTGAACTATGAGGAGAGAACTCGCTATCTAATTATAGTCCAGGCCAATGTAAGATATCCTTCACTATCATACGATGTTGTTCCTTTACTCTTTAATACATTTAAGAGGAGTGTTTCAGGGTAAATACAACTTAAGCTATAGTGGCATGTTGTTGATTACCACAGATAACCCTGAAAATTGTTTGAAATAATGCACTAGAGGTCGACCGATATGGGTTTTTCTCTGGCCGATGCCGATATTTAGAAATCAGGGCAGCCAATGGCCGATATATGATGCCGATTTTTTTGGCCGATTTAAAAAAAAAAAATTATTCATCTCATAAAAGTGAGTTTGAGCAAATGATTATTGCAGGGTACAAGATAGTAATAGTCGTAGTAGCCCAATTTAGTGTAATAATACATGACTCAAAACTTAAGCACCTTCTCAAAACAGTTCTGAAGGATGCTTTTTGTTTATGTTTGCTGACAGACATCAGTGTTTCCCACAGACTGCAAATGAATTCTCTGCCAGCAGGAGGTGCTTTGGGAGCTGGAGATATAGCGGTTTCCCCGGTAATGGCTGTAATCAAATCAGCGCTCCACTCACAAACGCTACTTTATCAGGCATTAGAGGAAAGACGAAATGAAAATGACATCGAAGCTTTTCTGAAGACAGTCGGTTCTTTTCAAAGATACATTCATATAAAAACACTGCATTTTAATTTTGAAACGTGAAGTGCTCATTTTATTCAACGAAGTATAAGCCTTTTGGAAAATCTGTTTGTGGCGGTCAGTTTTGATATTGTGACCAGCCGCCACAAATAACTCAATGTATAGGAAACACTGGACACTGCTATAAGTCAAATGGCTATAGTGATAACAAAAATAAAAGATTTCACACATATTACACAGCCTGCTGCTCATAACTGCTTAAGAGTGCGCTGGCCATGAGTGATGAGATCGTGGATGCTATTGTCGGACCCACACACACATTTCATGAGGAAAGTTAACGTGCACGTTATAATCAGCAGTGTTGGGCAAGTTACTCTGAAAATGTAATTAAATTACTGATTACTCCTTTTAAAAGTAATCACGTTACTGTTCTGATTACTTTATTTGAAAAGTAATTAGTAATTAGTTACATTACTAGTTACATTACTTTTTTCTCCATGAAATTCATGAAATCCCAGCATACACACACCCGATAAGTATTTGTTATTAAAGCATCAACATTCACAGAACACTGTTATTTTTATCTAAAGCAAGCGGCTGCTGCGTGCATGGTTTGGCATGGCAGAATGCCAGCAAAGAGCGCTGCATTTATAATCTCTAAAAGACATCTCAGTTCATCGCAATCTCACAAATCTCTGTTATAACACAATAAATATATGCATAATGAATAGTTCATAATGTCTACAATTCGTGTGTTATAATGAGAGGATTCGTGAACATGCAAATTTCAGCACTGCATTGCTCAACGCTGCAAACACGTGTTATAGCCTAAATAGAAACTCATACGCTTGCACCTGTTAATTGTTTATATTTTATATTAGTTCATGTTGATTTTGTGCAATAGATGAATAACAATTTATTTGTTTCAGATATTTTATGTTTAGATATTTCTATTTTGCGGGAGTCCCGTGAATCATTTTATTCTCCTGCATCCCACGCAGTCACACACTATGCACTCGCCTATCAAGTCTCCCGTGCCACACTCTGTTGCGTCGGGTCTCGTGGGAGCAGGTCTCTAATCCACTGGCACTTGACTCGACAGTGCGTGAGCTACATCCTTTTTACAGTCTAGATTAGAAATCACTGCATTCTGTCAGCAATGTAACGCGACAGTAACGTATAGAGACCTCGCCTTGTAACTATACTCTAATTATAACGAGTTAAATTACTCCATTACTAAAAAGTAATCAAATTACAGTAACGCGTTACTAAGTATTGTGTTACTGCCCAACACTGATAATCAGCCCAGAAGTTTTGTCTGAATGGAACGTGTTTCTACTTTCACATGCAAATGACTTGTTGCACTTATGAATATAATAACTTTCCGGCATCAATTCTAGTAGTGTAAAACGTAATTCCACTTTTGAAACGGTCTGTTTTGCCCTGCCATTAGCTGAAGCTGTGTGTGAACAAGCCGGGGCTGCAGAGTGTGAGCTGCTCCGTCTCACGCAGCCTCAGAGGGAGCTCCGCAACAATGCTTAGGTGCCCACCTGTGTGCCTGCCTATAAATCGGCCTAATTTGCAGCACAATCGGCCAATGTCGATTAAGTAAAAAATGCCAAAAATCGGCCGATTAATCGGCCAGCCGATCAATCAGTCGACGTCTACTTACAGTACAAAAGATTGATGATGTTTTTTGGGCAAGGCCCACTGCTGAGATAAATGTTAAATACAAAGTTTTGAAAATACAGCCACAAAGCTTAAACATTATAGATGTTCATCATGAGACTAGTGTGAAATAAAATCACTTAACTAACCATGTAACTCCAGGTAAATGTTGTTGGTAAAAATGTGCTCATTTATTTATTTGTTAGTTTGTTTTTTATTTATTTATTTATTTGCATTTTTGTGTTATTTATTTGTTTAGCTACAACTTTTTTTTTGTTCATGTGAGTTCATTTGAGTTCATGTTTGTGAGTTTGCATTTGAGGGTTTACTATACGAGTTTAAATGTGTACTTCCAAGTTTTTAATTTTATGAGTTTATAAGTTTCATTTTATTCTAGCAAGTTTACTTTTGGGAGTTTGATAGGTTGCATTTGTGGGTTAACTGGTTTGAATTTGTATTTGTGAGTTTATGGGTTTGAATTTGTACTTGCAAGATTACGTTTTGCAAGTTTTTGCATTTATGAGTGTGCATTTGAGAATATTTGAGTTTGCTTTTGATGGTTTATTGTGCATAACACATAAGATCACCTACCCAGAAGTACACCTAGAAACAATGCTAAAAGTAAGTTGTTTATATGTTGTTTATAGACCTTAACTTGTTTATAACCCACAACATTGCTTTAAAGTCAGACCAACCCTAAAATGGTCATACACGTGTGCTAGTAATTAAAGGGTTACTGATCTGATCCCTGTAAGGAGTGAGCCATGAGCTGGGAGTACCTTTGGATAAAGATGTCTGCTAAATGACTGCTTAATCTGTAAACTTTACTGTAGATTACAAAATAAATAACCTTGAATTTTTGGTCAAGTTGTCTGGGCCTGTTAGGTTGCCAGTTTGCACAATGCACTTTTTAAAATTCCAGGCACCTCCCTATATCTGTCACTGAATAACCGGCATCCTGATTCACTTCCAAATGCATCCCTCCACCCTCACATGAGCTGCATGCACAACTAGCTCCAAACCTGTCTAGAACAGCATCCCTGTGAGGGTGTCCAGACCCCAGAGGCCATGAGCATGTTTTCATAGAGCCAAATGGTTCAAATAAATGCTCTACATCAAGGCTCAGCTCTCCTTGAAGAAAATTGAATCATTTCAGGATGTGGAAAATGAGGGGGTGGATTTGTTACTGTGTTTTCTCTTTCTCTCTGAAATCGTATTGAAGGAAAAATACAGAACGATGATATGAATAATGCACATTTTATTTAGACCCTGATTGTTGGAAACCGTTAAGTCAATAATTAATTAACCATACTTGGCCACACGTCCTTTCCTTAAAGTTTAGAGATTTACATTACACTACATTTTATGATTCCTACCTGTTGTTCTGGATTCAGTGCTATTAAATTTAAATCTTGCACAATGACAATATTGAAGATCAATTTTATAAGGTCTGAAGTTCAAAGTATGATATACACAAATGTATTTGTGCATGTTTATTTTATTTTATTTTTTTTTATTTTTTTTACTAAAAGCTAAATAAAAATCACCTTTTGCTTGTTCTGGCAAAATGTAAAGTTTAAATATTAAAAAATATCTAAAGGTCTTAAAAGTATCTAAAGGTCTGTATCTATGGTAACATGGCAGCTTTTTTTCCAGGACCGGGCTCCGTATCCGGGAACTCGTCGCACGGCAACCACTACTCTAACTCTGGATGTTTCGGATGGAGATGATCTGGGTCCCATGTTCCTCCCATGTGTTCTGGTCAACAACACACAGGACTGTAACCCTATCACATACCGTCTGGCCATTCCTGAGCTCACTGACCCGGTAAGAACTTGGAGAGAACCTCAGAGGTCTTTTAATGCTGAAGCTGGATCTTGAAACAGGTAGCTTTTTTTTTTTTGATCTACCAGCTCTTACAGACTTGACCAGGGTTGATCTACTAGGTTGATCTACTGTTGGACCATCTAATGATCATGGTTTCTAGCTGGTCCCAGTTGGATATTTTGAAACCATTTAAAACCAGCTGCCACCTTAAAATTTTACCTGGATTATCGAGTAAGGATGTTGTCAGAGACTGTTATTCACCACAAGCTACAACCATGATTCTGTAGTCAGCATCTGGCATAGCTAGGTATAAAGGCAGGAAGATGTCTTGTCTGAAACACTTCACCTGTGACCCACTGAGCCGGACCTGAGGCTATGCAGTGGGCAGCCCTGGATAGATGCTCTCTTACACTCTTAAAAATAAAGGTGCTTCACGATGCCATAGAAGAACCTTTTTGTCTAAATGGTTCCATAAAGAACCTTTAACATCTGAAGAACCTTTCTGTTTCACAAAAAGTTATTTGTGGCGAAAGAAGGTTCTTCAGATTATAAAAAGGTAATAAAGAGATGGTTCTTTAAAGAACCTTTGACTGAATGGTTCTTTGTGGAACCAAAAATGGTTCTTCTATGGCATCGCTTGAAGAACCTTTTGAAGCACCTTTATTTTTAAGAGTGTAGAGAAAGACTTGAGTGCTTGAGAACAGGGTATGTGCATGACATTGTGCCTTGAACTATAAAGAAAGAAAAAAATAATAATTAATAATTCAGCCACACACAGCAAGCCTATGGACCACTCATTGATTGTTTGCTACCGTTCAAAAGTTTGGGGTCGGTAAGATTTTTTTTTGTTTTTGAAAGAAGTCAATTATGACCACAAAAGTTGTATTTGTTTGATTAAAAAAAGTAAAAAGAGTTATATTGCAAAAAAGTATTGTAATTTAAAATAACTTTTTAAAATAATATTTTAAAATGTAATGCGATTTCAAAGCTGAATTTTCAGTGTCACATGATCCTTCGGAAATCTTTTTAATATGCTGATTTGGTACTCAAGAAACATTCATATTTTTGTGCAAACTGAGCATAATTTTTTACTTTAAAAGAACAGCATTTATTCGAAAAATATTTGTTTGTAACAAAATAGATGTCTTTACTGTCACTATTGATACATTTAATATACCCATTTTTAGAAAATAAAAATGCTTACCTTAAACTTGTGAATGGTATAAAATAAAATGATAAATGGTGAATGGTATAAAAAATTATACATTTATGTTATATAAGCATGTTTTACTGCAGAATTCAGCAATTGAGAGTTTTTTAGAGCCTCCAGTAATTTTTATAATGTAACATTTTGTTACCTTTGTAATATTCATGTCTTGTTTGTGGACACTTGAAGGACATTTTGATGTCTTCACTGGACGTTGTATGGACAAGCTCATGTGTAAAGCTCAGTAATTATGTCATTGTGTTGTTGGTGTTTTGTTGACCCTACACCGGTTAAATGTCAGTCCTTTCATATTTCCCATCACATGCATTGCTCTACTGACCTTTGCTTGGCTAAAGATGAGACTCATACAGCAGGGGCAGGAAGGACAAGAAACGAGGGATTTAGATGAGAAAAAGATGTGGCTGATGAAAGTTAGCTGGTACAGATTGAATGAGATCAGGGACAGGGAGTAGAGACAAAGCGAGACGAGACCCTCAATAAAACCACAGGGTTCACCACCCATCAAAGCCAAGACGTGAAGCTTTGATGAAATCAGACCCCAGTTGAGGTGTGTTTGGGTGGGTAGACCTTTGAGGTGATGGATCATTATGGAACCAAACCACATGGAGACAAAAAGAGAGAGTCCAGCACATACAGCCACGGCTGATCTTTGCTCAGGGGGGACTGCCGTAATTTATGCAAAAAATGTTTTCCACTGCAAACGCTGCACTCCCATCGGCTGCCAATTTCTGCACTGAATAAATGTGCTGCAGATTTGCTTCATTTCGAGCTATTTCACTTTTCTTTTTACATTCTGCCTGCTGTAATTTATGTATTTTCACAGGGACAATCTCTTTTTTGCGTTTCCTGGTGTTCTCTGATTATCTTGAAAATTATAAAGGATTAGTTTGTGAGGAAACCCATTTTACATTTTACATTCATTCTTACATTCAACAGAACAGTGGCTGTGTTTGGAGTAGCACACTACTATTTCTGCAGTAGGCCTGTATAGTATGAATAATGCATATCCACATTTTCTGTGCAAACATAAAATACTATGAACAAATATGAAAACAAATATTTTATTATTACTATTATTCAATTGGATTTTGAGAAAGCAAATAAAATTTTTTTTTAAATTCTCATCAAGGCTGCATTTATTTGATCAAAAAATAAAAACAAAAAAGTAAAAACAATAATATTGGGAAATATTATTGCAATTTAAAATAACTGTTTTGTATTTTAATATATATTAAAATGTAATTTAATCCTGTGATGCAAAGCTGAATTTTCAGGATCATTAGTCAATGTCACATGATCCATGCTCAAGAAACATTTCTTATTATTATCAATGTTGAAAACAGTTGTGGTGCTTAATATTTATGTGGAAGCTGTGAGACTTTTTTTTCAGGATTCTTTGATGTTCTAAAGAACTCTAAATAACAGAACCATATTTATTTGAAATAGAAATATATTTTTTTAAAAACTGTCATTTCTGATCAATTTAATGTGTCCTTGCTTAATAATTATTAAGTAATAATTTCTTATTAAGTTCTCAAAATAATAATAATAATAATCTAACTGACCAAAAACTTTAATTGTAGTGTATCTTTATTTATTTGTTTGTTTGAGATGCTAACTCATCTCATTAACTAAATTAAACATAATGATGATAGGGTCATGTGACAGCAATATAGCATACTACTATTTGAAATAACTATGTTCTGAGTGGGTGCATTATGAAAATATTTTAAACGTTTTATGATACATGTTGTCACATAAACTCATTACCTTGCATGTTTATTTCAACTGTGGCTTTCATCTATCTTTTTATACAGTACAAACTGAAAATTCACATGCTACACATGGTACTGCAGGGATTTCAAGAGTAATATTTTAATAAGTTATTGTAAACACATCCTCTATCAATGCATAATGCGTTATTTTTCAGATAGCCTACTATTTTAAAGCAGCACTACTTTTTCTGTGTTCAAAATTTGCTAAATGTATATAATGAACGAGTACATCATGAATCCATCTTCCAAACCGCGTTTTTGTCTTATTCCGAATCACTATGGTACATTGATAATAAGTACTTATATTTGGACTATTGTAGCCTGGTCGGGTCGTCACCACTGCGGAGTAACACACACCTGCGTGAATCGCCATAGACATAAACTTAGAGAAGTAGCTCCGGTTGGAATGGTCTTCCGCCGGATGTATGCAGTTCTGTTTATTAACCGCTAGAGTGCCAAAAGTTACATAGTGCTGCTTTAAAACAATACTGGCCAGTAGTCAGTGTGTGCTGTGCAGTATGCAGTGAGCATTTTGCTACAATTCCATTCCCAACATAGATTCTCTCTCATTTCCTTTGGCAGGAATAGTGGTAATTAATGAGGTCACATATTTCACAATTAGAGCCGGGATATGATTCGAGAGTCTTTTTCCTGTCTCTAGGCACAGATTAATTGGCCTAATGCCTGCTGGAGGGGGGATTATGGGTAGTTTTAAACGTCTCAGGTGGGCAAGAATTCTGATTTGCTGTGCTCACATATTTAACATTGAGTTCCTGTATTTACGCTGCCATTTTAATGAAGCACCCATCGCAAAGGAGATGCTTCTTATTATCATATCTGTTAGAGGCCGTATTTGTCTGCACGAAATGCACACTCATCTGTAGAGCACAGATTAATACAATCAAGTGTCCCATGAGCTTTGCTTTTAGCCCAGAGGAAAACGTTGTACCTCAGTGGATGCTCTTTCATAGCTTGAGACTTAATGGAGATCTCAAAATGTTTTATTTATGTATCAGCTTTATTTCAGCTGTTTCTCCTACAATTTGGAGAAATAAAAGTAGACACAACGTTGTACTATCTGTTCATATTATTTAATGAACCTGAGCTAATATGAACTAACAGTGAACAGCTAAACTTGCGTTAACAAAGATGAATAAATACTGTAACAAATGTGTTGCTCATTGTTACTTAATGTTAGTTAAAGGAATAGTTCACCCAAAAATGAAAATTTGCTGAAATTGTAATCAGCCTCAGGCCATCCAAGATGGAGATGAGTTTGTTTCTTCATCAGAACAGATTTGGACTAATGTATCATTACATCACTTGCTCACCAGTGGATCCTCTGCAGTAAATGGGTGCCGTCAGAATGAGAGTCCAAACAGATGATAAAAACATCACAATAATCCTTTGTAGCGTGGTTGTAAGAAAAAAAAATCCATCGAGGCATTTTAACTTCAAAATTTTGCCTACAGCTGAAATATGAGTCTTCTATCCAAAATATTGCTTTCTCCAGTCATGCCATCTGAATTAGGAGAGAAATATGCATAGATCAATCATTTATAAGAGAAAACAGTTCAAAAACATATGTTGGTGGATTTGGATGTAAGAGGACAACATGGGATGGACTTTTTCACTGTGTTTTTATGAACTATGGCTAGAATTAATGGTTTAAAGTTAAAACTCCCTTAACTGATGTACTGGAGTGGTGTGTATTACTTGTGGATTATTGTGATGTTTTTATCAGCTGTTTGGACTTTCATTTTGACGGCACCCACCCATTCACTGCAGAGGCTCCATTGGTGAAAAAGTGATGTTTAATTTCTCCATTGCTGTTCCAATGAAGAAACAAACTCATCTACATCTTGGATGGCCTGAGGGAGAATACATTTTCAGCAAATTTTAATTTTCGGGTTAATTATTGCTTTAATGCATAAACTAAAATTAACAAATTAGACCTTATTGTAAAGTGTTTTACCGATTAGACCGATATTTAAAATGATGTGGATTGCATTGTTCAGATTATTTGGTTTTGGAAGAATTTGATGAGAAATGTTTGAGTCCAGACTAGGGTGAAACCATACATATAAAAAGATACTGAAATCATTTAGCCAACTCTGATTTCTTTTTTTGCCCCTATTGTCATTTATTCCTGTCTCCTTTTTTTCCAGAGTAAACTGAACCCTCTGAATGTGACACCTCCCATTCGAGCCATTGACCAGGACAGAAACATCCAGCCGCCCTCCGACAGACCCGGAATCCTGTACTTCATACTGGTTGGTAGGTACTTCAATTCAAGTATTATACACAATACATAATATACATAACTGCACTCTTAACTAATGTTTCCATACATTTGAAAGAGAAACTCAGTTCTTTAATAAATGTGTTATTAGGGTTTAAAAGGATGTGCAAGTTCAGATTGGAAATTCCCTTTTTATGTATTCAATAGCTTAGTATAAATAATGGCATGAATCAGATAATATCACAAGTTCTGTGTCTCTCTCTGTACTGCGTTTCAGGTCAACCTGCTACATACCCAGAATTCTTCTCACTCAACAGGAGCACGGCTGAGCTGCGGCTGCTGAAGCCTGTGGACAGAGAGCTGTACCAGCGCTTCAATCTTGTCATTAAGGTCATTATATCATCATCAGGTTGTCTTCTACAGATAGCTGTGAAGATAGGAGTGGTGTTCATCTAATGCCCTGCTCAGCGCCTCCAAAGGCGTTTATATTTAAGCATCAATAAGTATCATCATTTTTACAGAATTGCTGGTTGAATGTTTTACGACCAGACAAACACCCGATATTAACCACAGTATATTTCTGGAAATATTCTCTTCATATTGTAGCAATATTATCAGCAATTGAACACACTGTCTGTATGTACACGCTATCACTTTGGTTCTGTTTAAAAACCTAGTGAGCTGTTTATTTAGGAAGCATTTTAAAGCATTGCATTCGCTGTCTTGATGCAAAGGATGCCATAAAAGGTACATAGTATAATTATTGTAAAAATTATTGCAAGGCATCATTGCATATATACTTTTGTGGAAAATGCAGTTCCACAGTGCATTTGTGACAAACTTACAAAGAAAGAAATTGAAATGCTCTATCATTATAATTCATTCAGTACTAAAAATATTAACAAAACATACATACTGTTCAAAAGTTAGATATTTTTTTAAGAAATTAGCAAGAATGCATTAAATTGATCAAAAGTGAGTTTAAAGGCATTTATAATGTTTCAAAAGAATATTTCAGCATTTTATAATGCTGTTCTTTTAAAAATGTATAATGGTTTCCACAGCAATATTAAGCAGCACAATTGTTTTCAACATGTCAGAAAGATCATGTGACACTGAAGACTGGAGTAATGGCTGCTGAAAAAAATCAGCCTTTCCATCACAGTAATAAATTACATTTTAAAATATTTTGAAATAGAAAAGAGCTGTTTTGAATTGTAATAATAGTTCACATTTTTACTGTATTTTTGACAAAATAAATGCAGCACTGGTAAGCATGAGACTTCTGTTGAAAACATCTTTCCAACCCCAAAATTTGAACAGTAGTGTAGTTCTGTCTAATTAAAAATATACTATTTTACCCAGTTTTTGTATGTGCTATATATTTTTATGCTTTTATCACATCATTAGTTTAGCACTGAAATCGATCATTCATTCTGGTTCCCCATGAGCTTTGTGCAAAGAGCGCTATTTATATGCCTCACAGTTTCTGCCTACTGTATGTAGAGCATTCCATTTCAGTTAGGATGCTGCCTTTGTAGACAGCGAGGCAACTCACTAGCTTTTGGAACAGAGCTTTGTATATTTAATTACATTAAACATGTTGTATCTTTTAATTGAATTGAGCTGCAAGAGAGAGAGCAGAGGGAGAAATTGAAAAAAGGAAGCGAGCGCTGGTGTGAAATTATTCTGCTCTGTCATAGATTTGGGTAGCACAACAATGTAACAGCAGGGGTAATTTAAATGTTTCCTCTGAGAAACGATGCATGACTGTGTTTGCTGTTATGAGTTCCTTGTTTCATAATAGCAAAGAACTATATGCTATTCTCAGGTCGCTTCAAGCTTGCTGAAATTCGAGACCACATAACAAACAAAACATTGCCGCTGTCAACATTGTCAGAAGTCTGAATTAGTGTGTGTTTCAAATGTGTGAAGTGGCTATTGAGTTACTGAGTTGCAGTCTTTCATGGATTCTTAATGAAATCAGTGATAGACTTAAGCCATAACGGAAATGAAAATATTCAGGGAGATGTATCCACATATTCCTCTTCAATAAACAAAGACCAATTTTGAGCCGTTTTAGGTTCATGAATTTTGAATAGTATTTTAACTGCCGTATTTTAGTTAGAAATTAGTGAATGAATTTGAGTAAAAAAAAAAAAACTTTTCACTTGATTGACTGCACACAATATAATTTATTTACACTAAGTTAACTAGCTACACTGAAAAAAAGGATTTTTATAATATAAAAAAGTTTTATTAATTGCAAATTTATATTTTATACACATTTACATAAATGAATAGTTAGCTCCACTAATATATATATATATATATATATATATATATATACTGTATATATATATATATATAGATATATAGATATATATACTGTATATATGTATGAAGAGTTCATTTGCAAAAACCGATAACTTTATTGCGCATTCCAAGTAATATCAATCAAACTGCAGTTGGGTTGTTTTGATTAAGTAATAATAACTTAAACAAATACAGGTAATTTACTAAATTAAAGTTCATTGAAAGCATGTTTTTTTTTTTTTACATATTAAAAGTTTGTTTGATAACAAAAGCAGATCACTCCAACGGTCGTTTTTGGCAAAAGCAGATAACTCCACATTTCATGTTTTAGAGTTTAAAAAACACTCCTTTAATCTTCGTAATCTCCTCAGATGACAAAGTAAGATGCCTGACAATCGTTTTTGTGATCATAAACTGTATGGGTGAGATTACACGCAATACACGGAGCTTATCCCTCACCATTGTAAGGCGCTGCTTTTGCAAGGTTCCGTAAAAATGTTTCAGCTTTTATTTTCTTTTTTCGCCCTGAAGAAGATATCACAGGTTCATCAAGTTTGTCGAAATTATCCATCCTCGATCACTTTGTCAGCTTTGACAAAACTCCTCTCAGCTAGCACGTCGTTTCAAAGTGAAAGTAGCCTTGTCACCTGACCTGAATGCAGCACGCTAATTCAATAAAATTGACTTATCGGCTTCTGTTCAAAAACAACAAGGGCACATGTCAACTTCTGCAGTAAAACGTGAACTTGCGATGCCTTGATAGTGGGCAAAACATGTTTAGGGTTCAGATCGTGCTATATGTGGAGAATAATGCACGCCAATCAGCTCTTTTTTTAAGTGGCGTTTATTGGTTTTTGCAAATGAACTCTTCATATACTGTATATATATATAGGATATCAAGGCAACATTTTAGTTTATTTAAATGAACTAAAATAACTAAAACTGAAATGAAAAATAAATAGACATATAAAAATTATGATAAAATGACAATATCATTTTTTTTTTTTTTTGTAATTTAAATTAAAGCTTGGTAATGCCTTTTTCGATCAAGGTAGCTTGGTGTGAATTATGGTAATACCATGGTACTTCAAGTTACAAAAGAATACCATGTAAATAGTGTTATTTGAATCTGGTAATCATTCATTACTAGGGATGCACAGTAGGGATGCACATGCAGGGATACCAGTATCGGTATCGGGCCCGATACTGAGCTTCTGTACTCGTACTCGTACTCGTTAAAATGTGATAAGTGCCATATTCAGACAATGAAACACCAACAACAGACAGCAGAATGGAGTTATTAGAGATTAAGGATGTCTACGAAGTATATGTATGCAATGAATATAATGTTAAACATTCAGTATTAACACCTGTATAGCTGATGTGCGCGAGCTTGTCGAGTGAATATATCTTTCTCACAGACATCACTGGAAAGTTTGTGTTGTTCGGTCGGATACGTCAAAAACAAGTAAGTAAAACAATGCACAAGTTACTTAACGGTAGGGAGAGAGAGAGAGCACGCGCGCACTTCTGTTGTGTGATATTTGATGTTCACTCACACGCACACGCATCATTTGGATTAAAACTAAATCATAAAAATAAGACCATTTATAGGGGCATTCGCTATAAATGTCATTTATTTTTAACCTTAGGCATACACGACTTTCTGGCGAAAGTGAATCTAGCAGCCTGTGTGAAATGCGCTGGGCTGTACTACTGTCCTCTCATTCTGCATCAGTACAAATACGTGTGCGCATTGCGCGTGTTTTGCTTTCTTGAGTGTTTCTGCATTATATGAATAGCTTTGGAATATAAATCGCAGCACGTTTCAGATGAAAAAAAAACCACAACTTCTATTTCTGAAAATATCACAATTAGGAGATTTATAGCGAGTGGTTCCCTGCATTATTACAGCAAAGCGCGTGATTGTAGTATTAAGCCGCTGCAATAGAGCAGCTCTAATGCTATTAAATTAAAGATGATGTAGGCTACCATAGAGAGAGAAAAAGATTAACAGTGAAAGTAACAAAAACTTGTAAAATACATTTTAATGGGCATAATTAAGTGTGAAAATAACCAAAGGATATACAGTCAAACCAAAAATTATTCAGAGATCAGATATAATTTTTGATATTTTTTTTACTAGTGGGTGCAGGACACTATAGTTCATTTATGTAAGTGAGGATAGCAAAATAAAGTAAACTGTGACAAATTATAACCAAAATACAGTGGACTACCAGTAAAACTGATTTAAACAAAACAAATTTGGGACCAAAAATTATTCAGACCGAGTCTGGGAAAAAAAAATCGAAGTTGAGGTTTGCATGAAGCTGGATGACAGCATGCCCAGGAGACTACAGACTGTCATTGAGGCTAAAGGTTGCCTGAATAAGTATTCATAGTTGTGTAAATACTGTCATACTAACAGCTGTCTAATTTTTGATTGATTGTAATCCATTACATACCTTTCTATCAAAGTTATCTAACATTATCAAGCTGAATTTGTTCTGACTCCGTTTAACTCTGAGTTCTTGTTATATTTTATTACCATTTTCTAAACTATAGCGAATAAACTGTGATAATGGGAGAAATGTTGAAGGTGTCTAAATAAATTTAGGTTTGACTATCTATTTGATAAATAAAGTTAACCAACTAACATTGTAAATACTCTTTTGGTTTCTGTACCCAATATTTAAAAAATTTACAAATGCAATAAAAATATTGGTATCGGTACTCGGTATCGGCAAGTACCAAAAATAAAAGTATCGGTATCGGGCGAGTACTGAAAAAAGTGGTATCGGTGCATCCCTATTCATTACAACTATAATGTCATCATCACTGTAATGTTTGTATGGAAAACCAGCAGATTATAGTTTGTTTTCAAATTGAAAGTGTGTCAAGCTACATTCAACCATATGACAACAACCTTAAACTTTTCTTTTTATATTGTTTGTTTGTGAACAGGCAGAGCAGGATAACAGTCACCCTCTTCCTGCATACGCTAACCTGCAGATTGAAATTCTGGATGAGAACAATCAGGCGCCATATTTCCAGCGCTCCTCGTACCAGGGCTTCATCAGTGAGTCTGCCTCGGTTGGCACCACCATCTCAGGGATCACCAACCTCACGGCCCCACTGGGCATCATCGCACTTGACAACGACATAGAAGAGGTGAGATGTTCTCATGAAAAGTGCCAGGACATTTTCACAATGTTGCTGTCTTGAGAATGCAAAGATACATAAATCACGGATGGTTTAAGTCTCTCCATATGTTTTATATTGTAGCTGCTGCCAGGGGCCACACCAGTAGGTACCCGAGTGATGTGATGTGTGCCCTCTTTTGTTTTGTTTTCTTTTATTTTGTATTTATAATATAATGGTTTGACAAATGCAGTGTTCTTTCCTTTGATGCTGTGTTTCCTATTAATACAGGAAGCTGGACATGTAACTATATTGAATAGTTTTCCTTCAAAAGAGAGATTGTAAATTGTGTATACAAATGTTACCCAACGTTATCCTGGGTTGTGCATAGTGTAACTATGCAAAACATGAATTATTTAGATTTTAACGAGTCTTTAATTGTATAAAAAAATACGGTTACACTTTATTTTAAGGTGTCGTTGTTACAGTGTAATTATACATATAAGTACTGAGTAATATTATTTAACTACATGTAGTTATTATATGGTTAGGGTTAGGATTTGGGTTTGGCTTAGGGTTACTTGCATGTAATTATGCATAATTAATTGTTATTATAATAGTAAGTACATGTAACGTGTAAAACGGACACCTTAAAATAAATTGTTACCAAAAATACAATTAAAACTTGCTAGTAAAATTATACTCTTGACAAATTATTTGTGTGATAAAAATACTTTATTTATATAAGTGGAATCTTATTTCAAAAATGTATTTTAAAAAGCAAACAGTCAAACAAACAAACAATAAATACATAAATAAATAATATGTATATAATAATTTATAATTTTGTATGCATAAGCATATTTTATATGCATCTCTCTCTCTCTCTCTGTCTATGACTGAATTAATTAGTCATAGACTGAATAGATGAGATAAATCAATAGACAAACTAATGCAGGTGGTTTGCAGAAAAACAGCTTGTATTGACATATGATACATTTTAATGACACAGCAGTTCTGTCAGTTTAAAATGTGCATGAACTTCATTTTCTCTCTAGATTTATACATTACATTTTGACTTTTGAATTCTCTGGACTTTCAAACAAGCAGTTAAAGCTGTTGTATTTCTGTTGAGGCTCTTGCATATTAGAGTGAATAAGGTGGTCGAGTGACTCTGAGGATTGCGTGACTGCATGAGGTTTGTGTGGATGGTGTGTCATGCTCATATTAACGTGTAGTAATGCTGCATTTGACCTCTCATCATTGTTTGTTTTGTGAAGACAAAAGATCCTCAGCTGAAGATCACTCTGAATGACCACACCTCCATCTTCTCCATCACGTCTACTGGCATCACACGCTACCTTACTCTGCTGAAACCAGTGGACCGAGAAATACAGACCAACTACACCTTAACGGTACGTTGCACACACAAACATATATTACATTTCATCCCAAAATCAAAAGATTTTGTATAAAGGAAATAAAGCCTTTTTAGGGCCATTCAATTATTTTCATTGTAACATTATTTTTAGAGCCCGACTGATTTTTGGGGCCGATACCGATATTAGGGGGTTTAAAAAAGTCAGATACCGATATATTGGCCGATATTCTTTGTGTATATTATAGTACAGTACCAGTCAAAAGTTTGGACACTTTCCCATTCGTGTGTCCAAACATTTGACTGGTACTATATATAGAATACAGTATATGCATAAACAGAATATATATACATAAACACATTTTTTGATTTTTTGAAAGTTTATTCAACTTTAATTAAATTCAATTCCATTCAACTTTATTCCGTTGAAGTTTATTTCACTTCGGAACATTCATTCACGGATTTGCGCTACTGTCTCCACACACACACAGACGAAACTTACTAGAGAAGTGTGAAGTGTGACATAATATAATATAGGGGAGCGCAATGCACAAACGGGGGGGGTTAGTTGTAACACACGTGGTTTGAATATTTATTTTACCATAGTAACATTTAAATTCTGGCTTAAGTAAATTTTTTATCTCAGTTTTTATTATTCATTTAAAATGAGACAAATCTGCTATTATTTTAATCTCCAATCTGTTATTTATCAGTTCAGATCGTTTTTTAATGATTTTATTACTAGCAAAAGACACTAACCAGTTTTAAATTCCAGTTGCGCAGATGGGGCACGTTGTAACACTGCGTTACAATGTGCTATTCTATGACATTAGCGATGTAATTTACACTATTTTACTTTAATTAATTTTAACAAGAAACAGGTGAATAAAGACTGACAGTCAATGTTTAATGTTTAGAAATTATTATTTCAAGACATGTAAAGCATTTTTGCTCGTTTATGTGGGCCGTCCCAAGCATGGTTGCAATGTGTTCATTGTCAAACTCCAAAAGCAGATTATTTTTAATTCTTAAAAAATGCCATTATTTTATTTGAAAAAAAAAAAAATATATATATATATAGTTTGTCTTGTATATTTTTTTCATTCATCTCGCGATCTCCACCAAATTCGGGGGATCCCTTCAGCTCGAGGAGCCCTCCGGAATCGCCACGCCGTTACGGAGATATGGCCATTCAAAGTTTCAATGGTTTTCCATAGACTTAAGGTGGGCGTACACGGTGCGATTCTGAAGGTCGAAACGTCGTGAGCTCTGGCACATGTCACGATTGAGTTTATCCGAAAATCTTATGGAGGCAGTCACACATGACACAAATTTACTACGATTTTACAAACTCTGACGTAAGCATTACGTTTCGCGCCATTCATAAAAATATGGATTCTGAGGACGAAATAGTTTTCTTTGTGGCAGGCGGCTTGTGACGTACAAAAAAAAAAAAGACAAAGGACATGGCAAAGTGAATGGCTGAAAAGCAGAGAAAAGCATGGACTTTCTGTTCTTCATAAAGAACTCGAGGGAGTAGGCCATTTCTGAATTTCTGCTCGTTTTGCTGGAAATACAACAGGCAGGGTGCGAACTACGGGGGAGCTAGGCTCCCCTTAATAAAACATGGGCTCCCCTGAAAACGTGATTTGTGAAATTTTGGGGGGGTCTCAAAAAGTATTGACAATGTGTTATTTTGACGTGCAATTTCAGTTTTGTGTAATGTGATCATCGTAGATTATTATGTGTAAAATTGCAAAAATATCATTCATTCATGCATGACGACGATTTAAACCTAATTCACTTCAATAAAGATCACTATACATGCTATTCTTGCTGTTTGTTGTTTCACCGATCAATTTGTGTCGATAAAGTATATAATAGGGTAAATCCTGTATAGTGATTTATCCTATATAGAGCTTGCATAAAGTAGTGCATACACTTGTAGCTGTTATGTATCTTTGTAAGTCATTGTAAGCCTTCTTTTGAGGTACGCGCACGAGGCAGAAAGTTTGATGAGAAGCTGAAGAACGTAAAAAAAATCGTTGAGCTGTTTTGGCGGAAGTGACGAAAGCTTTGAATGCTTATATCTTCTAAATGCGAATTTTGTCACTGTTTTGGAGCACACTGCCTTATAGATAACCTTAAGACTAACATATTGATACTAACACCCAAAAAACTTTAATTTTGATTTCATGGGGAATTTAAGTTTGCTGCATTGTTAAAGAAAAATATTTTATACATATTTTTTAACTCGCGGGGTCGTGTCAATATGTGCAACCACACGTGCCTACAAAAATATTTCGCTGCGCAAGCACCTGCTTCACTTTCACTTAACTGAAGTAGTAAAGGTAACACAATGGCAAAAGGCAATATTGGATAAATGATTATCAGAGAGTGAATCTGTGAGTCAAATTCTGAATGGGTTATAGCCTAGAAAGCTTGCAAAGAGCGCTCCCCCTTATAATTATTAAAAAGCTGTCACTCATCTCAGTTCGTCGCGATCTCACAAAGTTCCTTTATATTCAGTGAAGCTCTACACTACTGCACAATTGATCTCTTATTTACGTTGTGTGTACATTTTGTTTGTTCTAATGAGAGGATTCGCGAGCGTGAGCAAAACTCCTGCTTTATGAGTGGTGAGTGGATCCTAACTTAAACGCCTCTGATTGGCCACTGTCATGAAATCAACAGATATGTATGTGATTGGCTACAGTGCTCAACACGGCAGAAACCGGTGTTTTCTGCAGTGGGACAGGCTATGGTCCACACTATGCCACACAGCGTCGACATCTTAATTTTTTAAAATAAAAACTAGACAAGTTGTGCACTGAGGTAGGCCTGCTATTTATTTTAATGTCTGATGAAAAAACATGCGGTACTTCAAAGTGCATAGAATGATTCAGTGTGTGTTTTCGTTTTGTCATCTTAATGTGTTAATTATTTAAGTGAAAAATATTTAGTATAGACCTATTTATTTTGTTATTTTTATTTATATTATTTTATTATGTTTTTCTTTGTTCTCAGAAGCACTGTTGTTGCTCTGTTCTGTATCCTACTGTTTGCACACGTTAAAATAAACCCGTGAAAAAATACATATTTTTGTAGGCTATTTGTAATGGGTCACAGACACTCATCCATTCTATTATTTATTTAATACTAATTTAATATTCTAATCTTATCAGTTAATGGTTAATGTTCAGATAATTAACTTAATTATAATGGTCTGGAAAATTAACCAAAATGAGCTTCCCTGGTTTAAATGCATTTGAATATATAAAGAAAAAAATATGTATTATATATATATATATATATATTCTTTTTCCTTTCTTTTTTTATTCTTTTCTGACTTTATATGTATAAAAATACAGTTAGCACTTGCTGGTAAAATCATCCATGATTATAAAGTGTTCATATGATAAACACATCAGATTTCTGAAAATTGGAAATTGTATTAATTACATTTATTACATTTTAATGTATTACATTTTGTTAATTTTTAATTCCCAAAAATCAATTGTAGCTATTAAATTAAGAATGCCTCATTTAAACACGCCCTCACATGCCTACGTCACTGTGTGGGAAGATTTGCATAACACCGCCCCCACTTTGTTTGGCCTTCCAAAAGAGGACGATATCCGCTTCGTCATGCCAAGAGCTGATCTGTGCTGGTCGCTGAGGAAATACATCAACTTCGCGCTGTGGATCGCCGGATCGACTTTCACCATGGACGAAGCAGAGTCCAGCCCAGGGTCGTCACATGTGGTTGCCGCAAGCTGTTCTCAAGCCCGTCGGCTGTTCCTCAATCTAGCCCGCCGGCCTCCACTCACTCTAGCCCGCCGTGTGTGATGCTGTGTGTTTCGTTGTGAAAGCGAAATTACTTTGTTTGGCCTTCCAAAAGAGGACACAACTAGAAATCAGTGGTTAAGTTGTATTTACAACACTGTTCCAGAACAGTTCAACCCAAATATTCAGATGTGTGCAGCACATTTTATGGAGGACTGTTTCCTGAACCTGCAGAGTAGCCTACATTGCGTCTGTGCACAAAGGCTGTTTCTATAAAGTGGGGCAGTTCCAACTTTGCAAGGACAGTCTGGCGCTTCTGACTCACAGCCTGTAAGTACTTTTTCATATTTAAAGAATTTGCCACTGATGATTCAAACGTGAGTTTTGAGCAGTGTAGAGTAGCGCTTGTTGTTTGTCGTTTCTCCGATCACGAATGCAGACATGGTTTTATGTTTATGCGGCGGGATATGCAACGCAACGTGTAAAAAGACAGTAAAAGTCATTATAATCAGTAGTTATGTCCCCACTGGATGCAACAAATGCCTCGTTTATAATGGGTTTTATTGGTTTTGTCTCGTCGCTCCGGGACACGGCATCACATTATGGTAAGGGGCGTAACATTTCCGTCTCACACTTGAGGTATTCGGCCAATCACAATGCACTGGATAGCTGGCCAATCAGCATTTACAGCATTACGCTTTACAGACCGATGAGCTTTGTAAAAATCGATGTGTTTCACAAAGGAGGGGCAGAGAGGAGCAACAATAATGTATATTATGTTGAAAATAATGTATTTTTTTAACCTTAAACCGCATAAACACATTGCATTATACCAAATACACAACACAATGTTCTATTTAGCAACGTCATATGACCCCTTTAACAAAAGGCAATGTTCTTACTTTAAGATGAATATTTCTGTCTTGAACATCAAGTCTCAGCATGACAACTATTCGCTGTGATGTACAAAACAAAGCAATTGAAACGATGCTGTTTGTTCAGTATATGAAGTGTCTCTTCGGGACTCTGTCCATCGATTGGTTCAATTGATCTGAGATTTGGGCTCAAGTGTCTCTGATCTTTCTAGAATCCCTCATCTCCAAGGAGCAGTTAAAAAGACAGCTGGATCACAGGAGGAACATTTGAGCGCAGTGTTTTGATCATTGTTTAATCTGAGAGGTGGAGTTTGTTCATTTTGGACTATTTCAATTGGGGGTGTCTCATTTGGGATGGTGTCATCAAGGATGACAGAAGTAGGCGAGATGAAGTCTCTGCATGAATAATTTAATTATGTTAATTTCATTAACTATTTATGTCAGAGTAATGAGTAATGAGTGTAATGAATATATATGTATACACACACACACAGTGGGTATAGAAAAGAATCACCCCCTTTAAAATAATCACATGTTGTTGCTTTGCAGCCTGAAATGAAGAAAAAAAATTAAAATAAAAACAGATTCACTGATTTGGAAAAAGGATCACCCCCTTGTGTCAGTATTTTGTTGAACCACCTTTTGCTTTAATTACAGCATGTAGTCTGTTGGGATTTGTCTCTACTAACTTTGCACATCTCGACTTTGCGTTATTTGCCCACTCTTCTTTGCAGAATTGCTCAAGTTCAGTTAAATTTGATGGTGACTGTTTGTGGACTGCAGTCTTCAAGTCATTCCACAGATTTTCAGTGGGGTTTAAGTCTGGGCTCTGACTAGGCCATGCAAGGACATTCACTTTTCTCTCCTTCAACCACTGTGTGCTCAGTTTTGCTGTGTGCTTTGGGTCATTGTCATGTTGGAAGGTACACCTTCTTTCCAATGACAACTTTCTGACAGCAGATTTTCCTCAACAATTTGATGGTATTTTGCCCCATAATTTTTCCTTCTATCATAACATGTGCTCCAGTCCCTGCTGCAGAGAAACACCCCATAACAGGATATCACCACCTCCAAAGCATACTAAAATAGTCTAAGAATATCAAAGACAAAATACACAATGACAATAATATACTCAATGGCCTGAAGAAATATGTGTGTTCATTCAAATAACGGTTTTTCTATGAATTAACTAGAACACAGTCATTTCTACTCTGCTTTTCCTTGGGACAAGCAGGGATTTTCCCTGCTTTACATACTTTTGGCCAATAAACCCAGTGATATCAGCGTTGGTTGCCATGCAACAAAGAAGCCTGTTCGACTTCCTGGGGTGTTACGCATTCCGGGGGGAAGGGTCCATGGGTCCTCATATGGCTTGTTAACTGAGGTTACAGAGTATTTGTCATATAAAAAGAGAATATATAGTGTGTTGGATTGGTCCAGACGCTACAGGTCTCATCTGCCTCAGAATGTTCAAGTTGCGTTTTGGCAGAGCTCAGTTGTGACTGCATGGTTCAAAGCAACAAAATGTGATTATTTTAAAGGTGGTGATTCTTTTCTATACCCACTGTATACACACACAGACACAAACACACATACTGTATATATTTTATTTATTTTGAGGACCTTTGTGGCCTGTTACACAAAGCTAGTTGAACACACTTTCTCATTTTAAGAGTATATTGAGTTGACAAAATAAAAAAAATCCAACCGAGTTTAAAACAGGTTCAGTGAGTTCACATCAGTCACTATAAATGTCCTCTGTTTAGATTAAAAGATCGTTATGAAAAATATAATGAATTAAAATGCATTTACAAGACAGGAAAAAAACACTTCTGCTGCCAGAAAAGTTTAAGAAGGCAGAAAAATTAATGCAAGCTAATTAACTGAATTGATTTAGTAATTTAGTTCACAAAGAGAATAGAAATTTGAAATGCTTTGTTTTCTAAAGCTTGTGTGTGTGTGTGTGTGTGTGTGTGTGTGTGTGTGTGTAAACAGCAGCCAGAGCTGTGCAATTTTGTTTTTAAATGTCACTGTGAACTACCTTAATTTGGGTCAAGAGAATCGGGGAATAGCTTACATATACATATACTGTATGTCACTTTATGACATAGGCCACTGGCTTTGGCCAATCATAGTTTAAAATTTTGGGATGGCCAATCAAATCGCACTCGCCTGGACACACCCCTGCTCACTGCGAGATCGTGACGATTTGAGTTCTGATAATCAGTGTTAATCCATTTGAAAGGCTTAACAATAGTCTGCTTATCAGCACAAAACAGAGACCCAATCACATTTAATATGTTTTCTTTTATAAAGAACAAACAGGCTGAGACAAATACATGAAAGCAAATTAGCTGTAGAGTTATTAGGCCTGGAGAGAAACCAACACAATCAAACTCCACTTCCCTGCAGTGTGTTTTTAATGCTAACGTTCATCCAAATGTGAAAACTCTGTCATCATTTACTCACCTCATCTTGTTGAAAAACCTGTATGACTTTATTCTGTGCACTCTTAAAAAAAGTGTAATTTCGCAATGCCATAAAAGAACCATTTTTCATTCCCCAAAGAACCTTTCAGTTAACAGTTCTTAAAAGAACCATTTTTTTATTAGCGTGAAGAATATTTGATGATCAAAATAACTTTTTTCCACAGTAAAGAACATTTTGTGCAATGGAAACATTATATGAATGTTAAATATTCTTCATGGAATAGGTGCCAATGAAGAACGCAAAATAATATGTTTAGCAGAAAGTTTGAGCTGCTCACTTCCATAAACTTATAGAGAATCGTGACCGGGGCTCTAAAGCTCCAAAAAGTAAAGTAAAGGTGGCAAAACTGCCTTTTGGGCTGAGCTATTCTTTTTACAAGTTTAATTTTGGAGTGAGGGTGAAATGTTCATGCAGTGTGTCCTTTTTGGCTGTGAGCAGTCATTCACAATCGGCCCGTCTCGGGGGTTCAGCTGGACAGTTGATCCTCTGACCGGCCAGAGTTTGAATTCCCATCACGATTCTCCTACCTCCCTTTAACTGACAAACACCTTTTCCCCTTCCCCTCATCCTCTGATCCTCCCTCTTTCATTCAGCAACACCGGCTGAAAAGAAAAATCGAAACTTAAATCTCTTTAATGTCTCTGTTGTTTCTTCTCAACATTAAATGGTGAGTAAATGGACTCTGATGCTTAAGTCTCCTGCTTGTCAGTAATCTCACATGTTTCTCCTCTGGAGTTTCAGAGGAGATCTTAAAGGAAACACAAGTGAGACTTTATTGAGGTCTCCTGAGCTATGAAAGAGCAACTTCTGAAGGTTTCCTCCGGGAGCTTCTAATGTGGGTTTTTCTGAGCGCATGTTTTTTAGTTTTGCTTTTTGTTTATTCAATTTCTTACTTTCATTGCCTATTCAAAATCCATTAGGGCCAGACACACAGAGGGGGAACTGGATAAAAATGCTCTTTAAATGACAGAAACGGGGCTGAAATGAGTCAGACACTGAGATGTTTTTCAATTTTGGTGTTGAAAGTTACTGTAAGGAAAATGTGAAGTTTTTGATCACTGAGAGAACCGATGACACTGTCTTTCATGCTGTCTTGGACTTGCACTTTATTCTGTCTCTTCAATTTCTCTTTTTATTGCTGTACCATAAAATCCCTTTTTATTGTGTTTGATTGAATACGTGCATCTCTGAGACTATACTAATCTGAGGTACTCTCACATAATTTTCAATGGCATTCTGGAACAGATGGACAGCTGAAGAGCTTATTGTAGAGCTGAACTTACCAGGATTATTATTGGTAAAGGGGTCATATGATGTTGCTAAAAAGAACATTATGTTATGTATTTGGTGTAATGAAATGTTAAGGTTCAAAAAACACATTATTTTTCACATACTGTACGTTATTGTTTCTCCTCTATGCCCCGCCTTTCTGAAACGCGTCAATTTTTACAAACCTCATCGGTCTGAAAAGTGAGGTGTGCTCTGATTGGCCAGCTATCCAGTGCATTGTGATTGGCCGATTACCTCAAGCGTGTGATGGGAATGTTACACCCTTTACCATACTGTGAAGCCGTGTCCCAGCGCTACAAGACAAAACCAATAAAACCCATTACAAACATGGCATTTGTTGCATCCAGTGGGGACATAATTATGGATTATAATGACTTATACTGTCTTTTTACACGTTGCGTTGCATCGCGCCGCGTAAACATAAAACCATGTCTGCATTTGTGATCGGAGAAATGACAAACAACAAGTGCTACTCTACACTGCTCAAAACTCGCGTTTGAATCATCAGTGGAAAATTCTTTAAATATGAACACGTACTTACAGTCTGTGAGTCAGAACAGCCGTCATTGTAGTCTACTCTCCCAGGATCAGGAAACAGTTCTCCATAAAATGTGCTGCACACATCTGAATATTTGGGTTGAACTCTTCTGGAACAATGTTGTAAATACAACTTAACCACTGATTTCTAGTCGTGTCCTCTTTTGGAAGGCCAAACAAAGTGTAGTTTTGCTTTTGCAACTAAACACACAGAGTCTTCACAACATTGTGGCGGAGGTGGCAGCAACAATAAAGTTACACCTTCTTTCTTTGCATGATCATTTGGGCGGTGTTATGCAAATCTTCCCACATCGTGAGGTAGACGTGGGGGGGTGTTTGAACGAGGCGTTTTAGGAGGGCATGGACAAGTCTTAAAGTTTATAGAGAATATCTCTTTGGGTTTGAGACTTTAGTCTTTGCAACTTTAGGGATCTTATCTATTCACGAACAGCTTGTAACACTCCAAAGAGAAAGGAAAACTTTAAATCGCATCATATGACCCCTTTAACTAAAACTAAAATCATAAAAATATAGAGATGCACCGATATGAAATTTCTCAGCTAATACCGGTAGCCGATTATTCAGAATTCCATCTGCCGATACCAGTAGTCAGTGAAAAAAATCTCTTACAACTAATGCCGTAAACTATATAGGGAACTCTCTCTTTTGGTAAAATAGAGGTTAAAATGAACAAAAACACTACTAGATTCAATGCTATTTATTTTCATATATAATAATCGTTTGTATACAACTCAATTGCACATAAGGTAGTTTTCATAAAAACTTGCCTTCATGACAGATTTATTCAAATAAACATACATAACTAACAGTAATTATGCTCCCTCTAGTGTTTATTTATAGCTAACTAACTAACTGTGAACACTGGGTAACTTTCCTAAAGTAAATGAATAAATGAGGTGATGTTGTTCACAAGCTGTTTTATTTGATGTCTTTCTTTCGGTTGAAATGCTGTTTGAGCGATTATCTGAGACATGATATCTTTAAACATACGTTCTGATGTTCATTCACACTATAACTTTTATTAAAGTGGAAGAGACTCACGCTCCGCGCTGCCGCTTGAACTGAAGCTGCTACAGTGATCTGTCACACCACATTTAAGCTCGTCAAAATGGCATTTATTTTTTGAATGTTGTGATAAAATATACAGAATTGGAAAGCTGAGTTTCTTATCAGAGGTTACAAAGCACAAAGCTCTTTGTGATAATTCGATTTGAGGCGCATTACAAATAATATTTTGTAAAGGGAAAACCGTGGAAGTTACCTGAAATAAAATATAAAAAAACTTAGTGTACTTAAGCTACTTTAGCTAACATTTCTCATTTTCATTTAGTTTAACTTGAAATAACTGAAATAATTAAAACTGATCTCCAAGAATCAGCAGCCAAACACTCCTTAAGCTCAAGCCCAGCGAGTGTCTAATGATAGCACAATCGAGTGGTCAACCTGCCGAGGGCCAATGCAAGAACTCCACCTGGATACAGAACAAACCACTCTGGAACCGGTGGCCTGGAGCTGTTCTCCAACGTAATGTTTACACATGCAAAGCTTTCCTCTCCTGCTCAAGCTGAGGAACCGCTGGGCTTTGATCCACATTTACTGCCATGATTCTCTGGGGGAAAAGCTTATGGAAATGCAAGCCGAGGAACAACGGAGTAACCTACGGCTGCTAGCTCAGCACTTTTAGTGCCTTTGAAAGGAACGTAGTGGGAGACTTTGGACAAATGTTGCTGTGGCAGTTTTAGCCGATAACATTTGTAAGCTGTCCCATACTGAGAATTTGTTGTATGAAGTGCCCACATGCTGTGCTTATACGTCAGATACAGATAAAATCAAATCAAATCAAATCAGCAGGTCTGTTCTAATGCAGTACGCAGAAAAAAAAAATCTTGGTTTCCAAGTAAAATTGCAAAAGATATATAAGAATAAAGCATGAAGTTACTGTATATATAATTTGATATTATAATGTCAAATTATATTAATTATATATTTTCTTATATTTTAAGCATAAACTGCCATTTGGTAAATACATTTAGTTGGTTTTATGCTTAAATTAAACCAACAAGACAAGATAGGCATGAATAATTAATGAAATAAGTTCAATTGTAATTTTATGATTTATAATTAATATAAAATTATATAATTTTATTAATTTATTAATTTTTTATTAAATACGTAATCATTTATATTCGTGTTAATTAGATTAATTAATTACGGTGAAAAATAACGCGTTAAAATTATTAACGCATTTAACGCACTTGCCTCGTCCCAGACCTACGTGGGTCATCTGACATTTCATACAGTTGATTGATTACAGATATGATGCAGGGCAACAACTCACTGCATGATGGAGCCTAGAGAACGTAGTTAAAATGTCCCTAAAATTCAAGATATGGGGCAAAAATGCCCCTGTTTGAGTTTTTGTCTCATATTTACATCATATAGCCTAGTTAAGCAATATCTCATGAGCAAAAAGCGCAATATCACACGAGTGCAAATGTGATACTGATCTTATACAACAGTTCAATAAATAAGAAGTTAATATTGTGTTATTTTAGATGCAAAGCTGTCTGTTTTGCTTAATTTTGCCAACGAAAATATAAAGACAAAACAGAATTGTTCGTCTCACAGCAACACGCAGCTGCATTTCATTTCTTAATGCACATTTTGAACGAACTGGGTGAATCATTAGGCGCGTTGGATCTGAAGCGGTGCTGCACAGATCGATCGGTGTACAACATCAAAATCCCGCAAGAGCGATTCAAAAGCATGCAGAGTCGTCTGCTCTCTAATCGCTCTTGCGGTACTTTGATGTCATACACCGAACGATCTGATGGTGATGATCCGCTTCAAGTCGAACAAGCCTAAT
>NW_015505256.1:1482240-1500948 GCF_001515645.1 Sinocyclocheilus grahami | reverse complement strand
ATATATATATATATATATATATATATTAGGGCTGGTAATCGTGTTAATTAGATTAATTAATTACGGTGAAAAATAACGCGTTAAAATTATTAACGCATTTAACGCACTTGCCTCGTCCCAGACCTACGTGGGTCATCTGACATTTCATACAGTTGATTGATTACAGATATGATGCAGGGCAACAACTCACTGCATGATGGAGCCTAGAGAACGTAGTTAAAATGTCCCTAAAATTCAAGATATGGGGCAAAAATGCCCCTGTTTGAGTTTTTGTCTCATATTTACATCATATAGCCTAGTTAAGCAATATCACACGAGCAATAAGTGCAATATCACACGAGTGCAAATGTGATACTGATCTTATACAACAGTTCAATAAATAAGAAGTTAATATTGTGTTATTTTAGACACAGTGTTGTCTGTTTTGCTCAATTTTGCCAAGGAAAATGTAAAGACAATGCAGAACTGTTCGTCTCCGAGCAACACGCAGCTGCATTTCATTTCTTAATGCACATTTTGAACGAACTGGGTGAATCATTAGGCGCGTTGGATCTGAAGCGGTGCTGCACAGATCGATCGGTGTACAACATCAAAATCCCGCAAGAGCGATTCAAAAGCATGCAGAGTCGTCTGCTCTCTAATCGCTCTTGCGGTACTTTGATGTCATACACCGAACGATCTGATGGTGATGATCCGCTTCAAGTCGAACAAGCCTAATAATTCAATGGACCATTCATAAAGAGAACCATTTACTTCACTCCTGAATGAATCAGACATTTGAACGAATCAAATGAATGAATAAATGACTCAATGACTTAATCATTAAGACATTTACCACCAGCTACTGGCAGTTTTAGTTTTTTTTTTCAGTATCATTTCATTAAATAAATAATATTTCCATAGTAATAATAATAATAATAAATTATTAAAAGTAGTTCACCCACCCAAAAATGTTGTCATCATTTACTCACCCTCATGGTCCAAAAGAGTATATGTTATACATTTTATGTTGAATCAAACAAAATATTTCTTTCCAAAGCTACTTTGTGTAATGTCTGTTTGATGCTTTACACAACCATGACTTTTCATGGCATATTTGATGTGTAATTAATTTGAGATTAATTATATTAATTAATTGCCACATCATGTAATTAATTAGATAAAAAATGTAATCACTTACCAGCCCTATATATACAGTATATATAATGTCAAATATTTATACATCAGACATATATATACATATATATATTCATATAGAAATTATTTATTTATTTATTTTCCCCCAAAGTTGGTGGCATCTGATGGCGTTCAACAGAGCAGACCCGTGATGGTGGACATCCTGGTCATCGATGCGAATGACAACACGCCCACTTTCAGTCTGGTGTCCTACAGTGTGGAGATCTTCACTAATATGCTACCCGGAGAGACCGTCCTGCAGGTGAGGACACAGCACTACAGCTCAGAAACACTCACTTTGCTTATGAGAAGCCATTTATGAATAATTTATTCATAGTGGAGTGTTTGTTGAGAACTCTAAATGTGATTTGGAGTGTGAAATGAACTCGGCACTATGTTTGTTTCATTATTAACTTAAGATTGTAGTCAAATTATTTAATGTGACTCAACAGCGTCTGGATTTTTTTTCTGAAGAAATAAGTGGAAAATGAAGCAAACAGTCATTCAGCTAAATGAACATAAAGTATAGCAGGCAATTAAGCAACTTTTTTAAAAAGGAACCAGATCATATCTGTCCATCTTCATTTCAGGCTGCAAAGCAACGAAATGTGATTATTGATTATTTAATTATATAGAATATGTATTTAATAGAATATTTTATGTAATATAATAATTTTTTAGTCATTGCTTGTAGTTTTTGTTTCTAGTTAATTTTGTATTGTTGTTCTAAACAATTTCATTGATTTGAAATTGCTATTTGTGTGTGCATTCTCTTTAAAATCAGTTAACCTAAAGATTATTAAATACCAAAATATATTCAAATCCGAGTACATTATAACAGCACTTTTTGGAAGAGTAATACCAAACTGTTGTGACATACAGATAATGAAGATCAGTGTGAAATAGAAGAAAGTGGCTTAAAATAATAATGTCTCTGTTTCTTCTGTCAGCTGACGGCTCAGGACGCTGACGCTGGTTTAAACGGCCTCATCACATACATCATCCTGGCTGGAGATCAAGGCGATTTCATCATCAACAACCGCACAGGACGAATCACGTTAGCACCAGGGGTCACGCTGAGCGTCGGCCGTTCCTACGCACTGACCGTCAGAGCGTCAGACAATGCTCCCGACCCCGAGAGGAGGTCAGATGTGACTGCATTACATCAGTTATATCTCTGTTTTGTCGGCTTGTGTCTTTGGTCTTTTATTTTCTTTGTTACTCTGCATATAGGAGCTCCATAACTACGGTCTATATAGAGGTTCTGCCACCCAACAATCAGAGTCCACCACGATTCCCCATACAGACCTACAACCTGGAGATCAGTGAGGCCATGAGGATAGGAGCCATACTGTTAAATCTGCAGGTACACACATAGTTTTGACTTGGAATGGAATATTAGCCTACTGCTTACTGCACACTGCACAGTATACTGTACACTAAAAACTACCTACTAAACACACACACACACACACACATATATAGTTTTTAGTGTGTGTTATATTAATATTATATTTCATTTAAATTTAAAATTTATATTTATTTTAATAATATATTTAGTATTTTATATATTTTAATATTTTTAGCTATGGTTTCTATTTTTTTTATCATTATTATTGTTTTAAATTTAACTGACTTTTCATTTTGTGTGCAATCTCTATTAAATTATTTGCAGAAATCCTTATCCAGTAATCACGGATGACTGAAAAAGTCTTGAAAATGCATGGGTCAATAGGTGTTGGAAGCCTGGTCTTAAGCCTTTGCAGTCTGATCAAATTATGAGCCAAAAAAAGATGTTGGCAGATACACTGGAAATAGAAGGTCAAGCTGAATGCATTGCATTGTGGGATGCAGTATCCAACGCAGTACGGCCTTTTGTATACTGCACATTTTGATAAATGTAGTAGGTCATCTGGGTATTCTGTGCATGCAGAAAATTAGCATACTACTGAATGCACAGTAAAGATACTGCTGAAGTAGTAGTATGTTGTAAGCCATTCCAATGTGATCTCATTAGAATTTGTATGTATTTTACGTAAAATGTGGATCTACAAAACGTACATTTACTTACGTTTGCACAGACACTAAAACATAAAAATACTGACATATTTACAGCATTTAAACGTTCAATATTGATGACACCTAAAATATAAATTATGTACATATGAACAACTTTACAGATTTAAAAATTAATCCTTATGAATATTGAAATCACGGCACTAACATTTTATTATTGTATTCAGTTGTCATATCAATGGCATTATGTTTTCAATTGCATTATTAAATGAAGTTTACTCATTTACATAATATGAAATGATAACATTTCATTCTGTTCTGTGTGATTTCTGTTCATTCTGTTAATGTTCAACAAGACTACACTTTAAACCCTTTAAATGAATAATATTTCTGCAATCGTTTAACCATTATTTATCATGTAAAATTTACTTTGTTTGCCATGCTAAGGAGAAGAAGAATTGGACTGTTGCCCAGTGGTCCCAAGTCCTCTTTTCAGATGAGAGCAAGTTTTGTATTTCGTTTGGAAACCAAGGTCCTAGAGTCTGGAGGAAGGGTGGAGAAGCTCATAGCCCAAGTTGCTTGAAGTCCAGTGTTAAGTTTCCACAGTCTGTGATGATTTGGGGTGCAATGTCATCTGCTGGTGTTGGTCCATTGTGTTTTTTGAAAACCAACGTCACTGCACCCGTTTACCAAGAAATTATGGAGCACTTCATGCTTCCTTCTGCTGTCCAGCTTTTCGAAGATGCTGATTTCATTTTCCAGCAGGATTTGACACCTGCCCACACTGCCAAAAGCACCAAAAGTTGGTTAAATGACCATGGTGTTGGTGTGCTTGACTGGCCAGCAAACTCACCAGACCTGAACCCCATAGAGAATCTATGGGGTATTGTCAAGAGGAAAATGAGAAACAAGAGACCAAAAAATGCAGATGAGCTGAAGGCCACTGTCAAAGAAACCTGGGCGTCCATACCACCTCAGCAGTGCCACAAACTGATCACCTCCATGCCACACCGAATTGAGGCAGTAATTAAAGCAAAAGGAGCCCCTACCAAGTATTGAGTACATGTACAGTAAATTAACATACTTTCTAGAAGGCCAACAATTCACTAAAAATGTTTTTTTTTTTTTATTGGTCTTATGAAGTATTCTAATTTGTTGAGATAGTGAATTGGTGGGTTTTTGTTAAATGTGAGCCAAAAT
The DNA here is from genome assembly GCF_001515645.1 of Sinocyclocheilus grahami. Classification (NCBI taxonomy): domain Eukaryota; kingdom Metazoa; phylum Chordata; class Actinopteri; order Cypriniformes; family Cyprinidae; genus Sinocyclocheilus; species Sinocyclocheilus grahami. Next base: position 1,496,556 of record NW_015505256.1, on the reverse strand, counting down.
CATCACAATTAAAAGAACCAAAGACTTAAACTACTTCAGTCTGTGTGCATTGAATTTATTTAATACATGAGTTTCACAATTTGAGTTGAATTACTGAAATAAATGAACTTTTCCACGACATTCTAATTTATTGAGATGCACCTGTAAATGTGGGATATTCATATTGAATTTTATTATATTATTAATGTAACCATGTATTAAAGGAGTAATGGAATATAATTACAGTATTTTTTGTGATTAAGTGGTAGCATTTGTTAATTTATACTAAATGTATTTAGACTACTGTTTTTCATGCAAAAACTTAGAAACCATATCGCTACATTTTTACCATGGTGTTGAGGTACTATCTGTGTGGTTTACTGTGCTTATCATGATCCAAATATATGCTACTATAGAAAACCAATGATTAATTTTAATAAAAGAATACTTAAATTTTATCATATAAAAATTAGGTTTTTACCATTTTTACAGATGTTACTGTTTTTGTTAATGAACATAAATTTACATCTGCATCCTAACTCAAGCTACTACTACTGTCAACTCAAGCTACTGTCAAATGTGCATTTCTAAGAGACAACAAATGTAATATTAATATTGCGGCCTGCACTGCAAACTGTGCTGAGGATATGCATCATCAAAAAGTCAGGAACACAAACCTGTTTCATGATTTGAAACAATATACCTTAATTATAATTTTGTAATTAAAATAGTATATGATTTTAGACAACTCTGGTGCACAGACAGATTGAGCTGTCAAACTTAGAAAACAGCATAATCAATAACCGCAGATATCCTGTAAAATCTAGCAAAGGTGTAGGGTTTTAAATTTATATATGTTGTAAAATGTCACTGATTCTACATTTGTTCATCATGCCCTTCAATCAGACTTGGCCTTTGCATTGTTATCCTGCAATTGATTTTGTTACATTGATTTTATTTTTCACCAGCCAGTACTTGTCTGAACTACTAGTATAAATTAAGTGTGAACTGGTGTATTTTCACAGGCTACAGACCGTGAGCTGGATCCGATCACCTATCAGATAGCAAGCGGTGACCCACAGCAGGTTTTCAACCTTTCACGAACGTAAGTTTTCATTAATAAACAAAATTAATCAATTAAGTATATACAGATCCTATAAAACTACATTTCCACTAAAAGTGTAACACACCGACTCTGTATTGCATTCAGAATATTCCCTTTATTTGCGCATTCTGACCAGCCCAACACAGCAACACTGACTCATCCAATTGAGTTTAGGGACGGGAATATCTAGTTCATATATTGCATATTGTCTATACAAAAGAAGAAGTTACAGGTCTGTGAGAGCCAGAAATCTTGCTTGTTTGTAGGTGACCAAATACTTATTTTACCGAGGAATTTACCAATTCATTCTTTAAAAATCCTACAATGTGATTTTCTGGATTTTTTTTTTCTCATTTTGTCTCTCATAGTTGAGGTATACCTATGATGAAAATTACAGGCCTCTCTCATCTTTTTAAGTGGGAGAACGTGCACAATTGGTGGCTGACTAAATACTTTTTTGCCCCACTGTACATTTGTGTCTCTCTGCATGAGAATCCCTCATTGGAGGCATGAAGACGAGACAAATCACAAACAAGCTTACAGTGTGAACATTTCTGATGGTGGGAGAGATTGTGTGAGAAATTGAAAGGCTTTATCTAATTGTAACATCATATAGTTGGTTTATTAATGACACTTAAAGGCGTCATATGATGTTGCTAAAAAGAACATTATTTTGTGTATTTGGTGTAACGAAATGTGTTTATGCGGTTTAAGGTTAAAAAAACACATTATTTTCCAAATACTGTACATTATTGTTTCTCCTCTATGCCCGCCTTTCTGAAACGCGTAGATTTTTACAAAGCTCATCGGTCTGAAAAGCAAGGTGTGCTGTGATTGGCCAGCTATCTAGCACGTTATGATTGGCCGAATACCTCAAGCATGTGATGGAAATGTTACACCCCTTACCATACTGTGATGATGCCCTGTCAGGCCGGAACGATGATTCAAAAACATGAAAACCCATTATAAACGAGGCATTCGTTGCATCCAGTGGGGACATAATTATGAATTATAATGACTTATACTGTCTTTTTACGTGTTGCGTTGCATCTCGCCGCGTAAACATAAAACCATGTCTGCATTTGTGATCAGAGAAATTACAAACAACAAGCCCTACTCTACACTGCTCAAAAACCTTGCTTTAAATATAAAAATGACAAGATTAAAAAAAAATGTCAAAAAGCATGTTAGAAGTGTCATAAAAATATCCTGTATTATTCATATAAAAAATATCCTGTATGATTCATAACTCTGAATATCTGCAATAGCTTTATATATGGAACATATATTGTGCACTGAAAATAGTGCCCTCAAATCTAATTTGTGCAATTTGAAAATTAGCATATTCAAATTTGGTGCATTATGATTGGGTTATGAGACCCAATGAAGTTTGACATCACTGATGTGACTCATCTTGGAGTATGTATAGTATATGTTTCACCATTCATTGTGTTTGAAGAAAAGAATCATAGAGGTTTTGAAACAACAAAGAGGAGTGAATGACTGAATAAAGTTTGGTTAAAATGCTCATTTAATTTAGATTACGAGATTAATCACTGTCCTCAATATAAAAATAGACAATTGTAAAGGCATAATTAAGAAAAAAATCAATACTATAATATGTACAGTGAGGGTCTTTGCTTATATTGATCAAGGCAGTAGTTGGTTTCTGAGGGTATGCAGCTGAAACAATTATTTCATTAATTTTTTTTCTACGTCCCTTCCCAGTTTGTCTCTGTGTACTTTTTTTTATATGGCAGAAAATAAAGCTTAAAAGAATTATGAGATGAAAATATTTAGACTGAGGCAAGCAGTTAAATAAGAAATTTAATTAACATGTTTTGTGTCTGTTCAGTATAGGTCTTCTGCTGCTGGCCAAACCTCTGGACAGAGAGACCATCGACCAGTATCGCCTCATCGTCACGGCATCTGACGGCCACCCAGGAGGGGTGAGACTGCACCCATCCCACAATATCAGCACTATAACACTGACTGATGGCCGCTCTGATTCAAACGTCTGATCTCTTCACACCCTCTTTTCATATCTTTCATATAATAGGTTTTATGGCACATATTCATGTTGCTTTAAATGCATACAGTGTCTACACAAAAGTGCAAAGTAGCTACACAAACATAGCTGGAAAACTGTATTTCTATATCATTTGGTATTAATTAATTTATTCCTTTTGCATAGTCATTACTGCCAAAAACTCCTCAGGGATGTTCTGTAATGAGACTCAGTGCACATTCTGTTTAAACACATTCACCTTTTTTAAAAGAACATTCACTTGTATTATCAGCTTAGCTTCTCTAATGAAAGAATTTTAGCAAACAGAAACGCTGGAGTGCTAAATGACTGCATGAAGCTCATTTATCAAACACAGCCTGATATCTGTAGAGCTGATGAGGAGGGAGTTTTCAAGAAAGACAGGCATGTAAAAAGCATTTTGAGACAGAAGGACGTGCCTTACTCTTTCCCTGCACAACATGACTGGGCAAAATGACTTTCATCTTGTCTAACAAGTCCATTAAATCATTTCCATTCCAGATCATGGTCATGGAAAGTGCAAAGAGGTTAATTAATCAAAGTAATTTACCTGACCTTCACCTCTTAAAACATGATAATGATATCTAATGAAATATTCAGTGCAGCTTGAATTCAGTGAGCTAGTGCAACGTTTTTGAGATCAAACAGGCTTCAGTGGGGTTCAGCACATTAGTTTCGCACTTGTCTTTCAGTCAGTGTTTATGTGTGCGTATTTGATGGTGTTGATGCCTCTTGACAGAAATGTAAAGAAAAAGAAAAACATAATTTTGTAGTGCACCTGAACATGTTTTTGCCAAACAACAACTCCATATATGAATATATAATTCCCTTTCCAGAATTTTTTTTTTTTCTTTCCTTCCCTCGTTTTTTTTTTGGTGAATTAATTTTTCATGCACATCCCACTGGGATTTAAACTCTACATGCTGATCTTGACTGATCGGTTGAATTTATATTCATCACTGTGTGCTATTAAACTTTTAAGCCCCAGGAACTCAATTGCTTATGATTTAATTACATCTCTGTAAATGTGTTTCTGGAATAGAGTCAGAAACTAAATGGTGAATGGTATTCCTAGAGAAGTCATTTTCAATATTTAAAAAGGCAAAAAAAAGAAAGACTGACAGACAGCAGCAGGGTGAATGTCAGAATGAATAATGTGAAAGGTTCAGGGTTTGACAGCAAGTGCACACTGAACTCCAGGGTTCAGATCTGTCAGGGCTGTGCTTTTTATAGGTTTATAGGCACAAACAAACTAACAATTCCTCCCTAAATTTTCTGCAAAGACCTTCATCTTCATCCTTCATAATTACAGATTTATAAGATAGCAAAATCATTTTGTTTCAGGACCAACAAGAATGTTGATCCGGTAACTTGCCATTCTTATATATTTAATTCCTGTTGATATTGAATTAATCTGTATATATTTGTAGATTTCCACAGCCACTGTCAGCATTGTCATCACGGATGTTAATGACAACGACCCCACCTTCGACCTCACTCTTCCCAGAAATCTGACCGTGAGGGAGGAAGAGGCCAATGTGCTCGTGGGTCAAGTCAGGGTAAGTTCCATGACAAAATAAGTAAAGTATCTTTAGTTTTGGTGAGATTTTTAGCTTCTGAGGGTCCCGTGAGGTTTACACCTGCCGCCCCTTTAACTGTCGTGCCGCACAGATCTTCAGACATCACTTTCTATTGTTCCCTAATTAAGTCATGGTAAATTAGAGTCATTAGTCACCTTACAGTCAGTCCCTTATGACTGCTTCTGTTCCGCCCTGCCAAGTGGTTAGATTTTTAATTAGCGTGTTTGATTAATCATGCTTTGGTTGGTAAGAAAGATAATCAATGAAAGATGCGTTAAGCTTTCATTCACAATGCCGTGTTGTCATTATGAGGCTCTTTACCGCTCATTTGTTGTTCTGTGATGTCTTGATCACTGAGTTTGGTGTCAATGTGATTGACAGGAGTGAGGTGACCCAACGGTGCCTTCATGCTTGAGTAAAATTGTGATTTAAATAATTTAGTGCATGCTGACCTCATATGACATGAGATTGTTTTCATGAAGTAACTACTAAACAACGAAAAATTTGTTTCTTGGACATTGCTCAAGATGCATCCCTCCCTATGAGCTGTTCTCTCTCTTTCCATCATCTTTCTTTTTATTTCATCATCCTCTCATGTTCTGTGTTGTCTGCCATGTTCACAACATCAGGTGCTCACCAAACTTTGAGGCCTCACTCTCAAATTCACACACAGATCCCTGTGGAGATCAAAACCACCTGGATTCTTATTGTGCTGTGACAACAAACAAGCATACACATACAAACACTTCACACATCACAAATGCACATCAGTGTGTTTCCGCTCTACAGACACTTACAGCCATGTTGTTTGCCACAGGCTAACGTGTCCAAAAGCCTTAAGATACTATTCACACTGAGAGCTTCAAACAAGGCTTCAATAAAACAATTAGCTTTGAAGACATGTTCACTCTGGGGACAATTTTATTTTGCCAACAAATCAAGGTTTTTGTTATATATATATATATATATATACAGTGGGTACGGAAAGTATTCAGACCCCCTTAAATTTTTCACTCTTTGTTATATTGCAGCCATTTGCTAAAATCATTTAAGTTAATTTTTTTCCTCATTAATGTACACACAGCACCCCATATTGACAGAAAAACACAGAATTGTTGACGTGTGTGTGTGTGTGTGTGTGTGTGTGTGTGTGTGTGTGTGTGTGTGTTTTTTTTTTATAATTATATATATATATTATATAAATAAATAAATACATTGCCTGTATATGGTCTAAATGTACTTTTAAAAATGATCTAGTGAAGGCAAAAAGTGTCAAAAAAATTCACCAAAAATTGGTGAAATGTTTCCTGATACTGAATAGCAGTCAACAGTGACGTTAGGAAACAGGTTTTTAGTTACGTATTGTGAAGTGTTGTTTGTTTATTTATCACTCTGTTTACGTTTTCAATCCATTAGTTAATTATTGAGGCGAGCAGCTGGCATGTACGTGTGCTGTCAGGACGTTTGATGAGTGCTGCTGGTGAGAGGGCCGTGGGCAGCACTTTCATTCTTCAGCACTCGGATGTGGCTGTAATTTCTCAAGGCTCAGACATGCTCTTTTCATTTCACTTATTTCCATTCGCCCGCATTTGGATTTTGGCCCTTCATCCCCCTCATCTTCCTGTCCCTCCTCTTATCTCTCCCCCTCTCTTCTCATGGAGTCTGTTTCATTCATGTCGCTAACCCGGCTTGCTTGTCTAATAAGTTTATCCCCCCCAGTTATTCTTCCCATCTGCATCTGTAATTACTACAGAAAGGAATTATAGCAGGCACCTCTGAAGCCATTACAGCCGAGCACTGCTCCCATGCACACATACAAATGAGCTGCTGTAACCATGCAGGAATTAAGATTAGTTCAGCAAGTCTTTATTTCTTTGCCCTAAAGGACTGCCAGTGATTATTTAAATGTTATTTATTTGTTTGTTTATTTATTTATTTATCCATTGTAAAGGCTGCGCTGGATGCTTGGTAAAGGTGAAACCAAAATTGTATATCACGATTTGAATAATTTTATATCATAATTAGTGGTCGACCGACAAGTCGATGCAGTCAAAAACTTATATATATATATGTTAATATAATTTTAATTATATATTTATATTTAAGAAATTTGAAATAATTAGAAAAATAATTATACAAATAAATGTGTAAAATAAACATTACTTATACTTTAGATAACAACTTGATTCTGTAATCCTGTTACAGTATTTTTCACAAATAAATAAATATTTACAAATATATAAGTAAAAAGGAAGTAAACAATAACCAACAGGGCACTCAGTAATCTGAGAAGTTTGTGCGCATTGGGAATCATATTTTTTCAAATAAAGCCAAGGTAACACTCATTTGACATACAGCACAGAGTGAAAATGACATAAATATGACAGTGGGCATTTGAATAGAGCCCAGCATAGTTTGAAATCACGATTTTAAAGTTTGTCGATCGCGCATCTCCAGTGAAGCTGAACTCTCCTCCTGTCCGCATTCAATGTGCATGAACTGACTGTCACGCAGAGTAAACACAATCATGCAGGATACAAATTCACACTTCACAAGATCTCACAGCTGCATTCGACTAAGTAAGTGAAATTAAATGTTTATTGGACATTCAAAGATTTGTTTAAATTATATAAATGTGTATTTGCTAAATGCTGATGGTAAACGAGAAAGTATTATAATGTTTGCCTTTCTATTACTAATAATATAAAAGCAATCGTTATAATACTTTTCTGTATACCGTTTAATTCCTTTGTTTAACAGTTCTCTCTGATTATTAGACAGACTTCTATCCACATTAGACATAACTTTTAAACGGCGACAGCAAGCAGTGAAGAGGGAGAATGTGAGCGCCAGTGTTGCCAGATTGGATGGACGATTTCCAGCCCAAAAGCTCACAAAAACCCTGTCAAACTGTGAAAATAATGTGATGGGATATGTAAATCAAGGTTGATAAGGGCCATTTTTAACTCCTTAAAACAAAATAATGACAACAAAATAATATGAAATTTAACGTTAGATCAATTTCCCAGGTAAACGGATCAAATCGGGGTAAATAGCCTACATTAAAGAGAATTAGGCTACCGAACATGAATAAAATATGCAAGCAGACACTGTCAAAACGGCAATCAAGAAATTAACCAATACCCTCGAAACAACACATGCATCATTTTCAATGTCAGCAGTCTGAATAATCCAATTTAAATGCAAAAATTGCCCAATATAAGCGATAGGAAAAAGCAGCGTAATAAGCAGGTAGGCTATTTCACACTCGTTCATGCACACACCATGACAGTAAAAACTGTGTCATTCATTGATAGGATACATACTGAATTATAATCCGACAATTAAAAAAAAAATAACAACAATAATAATGCGCTTACCTCCGTGTCATTCTAAAAATTTACACAGAACTAGAGAAGCCTCTTGTTAAGTTCATATTGTAGAACATAATACAGAACTTTGCACAGTCAAAACTAATCAAGTCTAGCTGTTTTCAAGGATTTATAAATCTGGACCGTTTAAAATATAAAAGACAAGATCGCATAAACCGAGATATTTAATTTCGGTTTTGATTAATTCAAATTTGCTCTGATTTCGGAGTTGCAATGATAGAGCCTTCTTGTCATCTCACTCCACAATAATTCAGGTTTTGAGAGATGAGTCACTCTCCCACTCTTTAACTTATATTTAGGCATTGTGATTACTTGAAAATACAGTCATACTACGTTCAAAATAAGATACGTTATAACTTATCTTGCTAAAAGCTTGTCATTCATGAAGCATAACGTCTGTCTGCTGAGCCCTTGTGATAAGTGCGGCTGTTGACATTTACATCAGCACCAGCCTCTGCAGTGTGTGTGTGTGTGTGTGTTTAGTAACGTTGTGATGACTGCTTGGATGCAGTACATGCACACTTGGGCTTGTTTGTTAAACAATTAGCCTATGCAATTTACATGTTTGAAAACCGCCAAACTGACCCCAAACCAGCCCAAATTTTGTCCACCCGCCCAAGCCAATTTTTACTCGCACAATCAAATTCAAAACCGCCCAATTGAGCGGGAACCCGCCCAATCTGGCAACGCTGGTGACATAAGACATAAGAAATCCATTTATTTGTAGTAGCAACTATTTATAAGTAGCAATTATTTATAGGTAGTAGCAATTATTTAAAAGTAGCACCTTAACTTGATGGATGCAAATCAAAACAAAAGATGATTTAAATAACTAAAAAAATGTTGAACATACTATATTTAAAAAATCATGATCGTGAGTGCATGTCTCTGTTTTCAGGCCACCGATCCTGATGGCGGGCTCAACGGTCAGGTCCGATACCGTTTGCTCTCCTTTGTGTCTCTGTTCACCATAAACGCCACGGGCAGCATCTTCAGTGCGGTTCCGTTGGACCGAGAGACACGGAGCTGGTACGATCTGATCGTGGAGGCGTCAGATGGAGCAGTGGACCCCCGCAGGACCACCATCACACTGCTGGTGGAGGTGACAGACATCAATGACAACAGCCCTGTGTTTTCCCAGCCCATCTACACCGTCAACGTCCCAGAAAACACCCCCGCTGGAACCGTCATCCTGAGACTCAGTGTAAGTGCTTGGCTCATCCATAGCTCAGCGTTCTTGTTGTGTAGTTCTCTCATATCTGAATACTTCACAATTTTACGTTGCTGAGTGGCATAAGCTGTTGAGAAAGTTAAAGGTGAACTGCGAAATTTCTGCCTCCGTTTGACCTGGGCTTCTAACCTGACTTTCAGAAAGGAAGGAAAAGCAGATTGTCTGTGGGTGGGTGTGTGTTTATTTATGTGTCTGTCTATCTGTGTTGTGTCTGCTGGCCTGACAGTAACTGGCTGATTATGTGTGTTTAGTTTCCCCTGAGAGTGTGGGGGGAAAACGTCTCTGCATTTCCCTGTTTATTCCTGACAGGCGGCATATTTAACTAGATAAATATTGACACTCTTGACAGACCCAGTGTGAAAAGCAGGAGATGCTGTCTTGTGGTAAATGTGCCTCTAAACGATCACACTCTTGGGAGTTTTAGCAGAACGCCAACGTAACAACACAATCACCAATTAATTTTATATAAACTAGAGACAAATATGAGCAAAAAGTCTCAGAGGCGAACTCACTAAACTGTTACTCCACTTTAATGTGGAAAACTCTGTCTTATTTGGATATTATTTGCAGTCCAACTTTAAGGGATAGTTTAGCCAAACATGAAAATACTGTCATCATTTACTCAGCCTCATGTCATTCCAAATCTGTGTGACATTCTTCTGGTAAATATCAATGGGGTCCAGTGTTGCTTGAATTCCAGTCATGGTTGGTCTTTATACTTTTGTTTATGGTCTGAAAATGTCAAAAGGATAATAGTAAATAAATGTCTGGTTTCTAAAAATGAATTGGCAGAATACAAATGAAGTAAATAATTGAGTAACTCAAATATGTGTGTTGCATCAAAGCATTTAAATAAATTTCATGCAAGATGTGGCCACCTGTTTTTATATATTTGTAAAAAAAAAATACAGGTGACCTTGGAAAGCTTGGAATAATTTAGATCTCTTTTGCTCACCAGGGCTGCATTTATTTGTTCAAAAATACAGGGGAAAAAACAGTAATATTGTTAAATATTGTTACAATTTTAAATAATGGTTTTCTATTTTAAATATTTAAAATGTAATTTATTTCTGTGATAACAATGCTAATTTTCAGCATCATTACTCCAGTCTTCAGTGTCGCATGATCCTTCAAAATCATTCTAATATGCTGATTTGATGCTTAAAAAACATTTATTTTATCGTTATCAGTGTTGAAGACAGTTTTTGCTGCTAAATTTTTTGTGAAAAACGTGATACATTACCATTCAAAAGTCTGGGGTAAGTAACATTTAAATAAATAAATAAAAGTAACAAAGACGTTTATAATGTTATAAAATATTAAAAATTCTTTTGAACTTTTTTCATCACAAAATATGAATAAACACATGCATGCATACATATATACTGGTTTCCACAATAATTATTAAGCAGCAAAAAATAAGGTTGAGTATGTGTGTGTGGTTGGTGGATGAGGGGCAAATGAGTGACACTGTTTGAAGACAGTGATCTTGCTGCTTTATTTTTATCTCAGTGTGTCTGACACCTTCGGGTCCCTGCAGCACTGGCTGGTGTCAGAGCGCCGTGGGTCCTGGTGACAGGATCTGGTCAGGGGCTGATCAGCTAATCAGATTCCCTGGGCTGCTTCTCTCTGGGGGTCTCGAGCTTTATTTATATACTTCTAAAACCTTCAAGATCAGTGTGGAATTTAATTCCTTGTGCCTCCCACATCAAAGAAAGACACCTGAAAGGTTCCCACACCCACAGAGACACAGAGCTGCTCAGAGCGCCTCTCCTCTGCTGTGCTGTGCTGTGCTTTCTAGGCCTGTCACGATAACAACTTTTTGTTGTGCGATATATTGCCCCAGAAATAATTGCGATAAACAATATTTTTGTCATTTTAAAGACCATTTTATGCCACTGAATATATAATCATAATGTAACAGCATAATAATGCAAGAAGGCCTACACACTTCCAAATGACAACAAACTTTTAATTTGAGAATATTTAGATAATGGAAAATAAGTATCAAAATATTAGATACCATAAAAAACTTGAATAAATAAACATTTTCTAACAATAAGTGCAAAGTAACAAGTACAAAAAAAGAAAAATGCGCTTTTATGGAGATTTTTCCATCTACTGATTTTTCCCTGACCTTCTTTTCTCTGTAAATTAAGGATGCACACTATTCCTGAAAAACACAATCACTATCCCTAAACAAGGCCATATCTTCAGATGAAACTTTTGTAGAAGCATTTTTAAAATTTGAACTAGCACCTCATAACTACACACGTTATGTACAAGAAGCTGCAAAAGACACAGGCACAAGTGGAATGTAAAAAACACGGTGACATTAATTTTTGAGTATATATGGCTGTAGTGACTCAGCTCATGGGAAATATGAATAATTAACCATAACTAGTTATAATTAATTATGAATATATTAGATCCGCTGTAGATATTTAGCTGACCTCTCAGGGTCAACTGTCTTGTCAATTCTAAGAACGTTAATTTCCTGGTTATAGGATTACATATAGTGAAAGGATGACAGGAGTGTGTTTCGATTATAAGCCTGAATCACAGTATACAATTTCAAAGACAAAATACACAATGACAATAATATACCCAATGACCTGAAGGATCATGTGTGTTCATTCAAAGAAAGGTTTTCCTATTAATTAATTAGCAAAGAAAAGTCCTTCCCTTGTGGATTTTCCTTATGGGCAAGGAAGCTATTTTCTTCACCTAAATTCCAGGAGGTCGTAAATGTATCGGATGTCAGCATTGCTATGGAACCAGGGGCCTGTTCAGCTTCCTGGGGTGTTACAGAGTATTTGTTAAATCTAGCTAACAAAATATATATTGTGTGTTTGAGTGGTCCAGACGCTACAGGCGATATATTGCGTCACCAAAAATTATTGATGTCATGTACATATATTGCGCGATAAGTCGATATATTGATTATTGCTACAGGCCTAGTGCTGTCCGTTAGCTTTCAGCTTCAGATACACACACATGTGGAACGCAACTATGAATCTATGTGTGCTTAACATGGGCAGTGGCCCCAAAATATATCTGGACAGCTGAGGCACACTTAGAAATGTATAAATGTCATTGCATTATATTGGATAACAACATATCAAAACAAGTGGCATTTATTTTTAAGAAGGATAACGCAAGCACACTTTACATGTAAAACATTTCACACAATGATGTTGAAAAGTCTAAATGTATTTAGAAAAATACTAAGTAAAAGTTAATTCTGAGAAAATGTCCGCTATAGTTTGGACTTGATATTTTGTCATCTAATACAATGGCATTCATACATCTGTATATCTCGGAGAGAATGCATGCTGCTCTTCTGCTATGATATTTATGGTTTGTTGAGTTGATTTAATGCTCAACAAACTGTGAAATCAAACAAAATGCAATGCGATCAATGAAATCAAAATTGGCCCGTTTTTACTTGCTTAATTCATGTTCTTTGTCTAATTGTGCACAATTCGTCAGTGCACATTATTGCAATAGTAATCTATAGTAAAAAAAGATACATGTCCATACACTGAAATTACAGCTTTTGGTTTTGGATGTGCATTTCTGTATTGTTTGTATGTATGTATGTATTTATTTATTTATCTATTTATTTGATTAAGCCTTGAATTCCAACAATAATGCAACTTTACAGAGGAGTTCATTCAGTGTGGATTTAATGAGAATGATTATGATGCAGCCAACTTGTGAAACAATGTAGCCAGCAGAAGAACAAACTAGTGAACAAATCTTTTTAGCATCACTGCCATGGATTAAAATTCCTACCACTAGTAGTAGTAATGGGCTCCCCATATTTCTGGGATTGAACCATATATGATCTTAAAAATGAGGATTACAAAAGAAAAGTTGATTAAGTTAACTTAAAATTATATTGATATATCTTTAATATGTCTTGAGTCTGTTCTATGCTATTGTTTTGATGGAGGGAAACAAGATATGTGTCAGACATAGAGAAAGAAAAAGTATCAGCTGAGTGCAAAGTGACCCACATTTGGTTTTTGACCATTCTAAATGTGTACAATTAAACAATTTACTCCAGGAGCCATATTGAGATTTCAATATCGCTGGAATGGTACCAGATAGATCCTTAAAAATGAAGATACCAAAAGAAATATTTGTTAAAACCCCAAATCTATTTTGCCATTAAGATATCTGTAATATTTCTTGAGTTACAGGCCTGCAAACTTTGGAGAAAAACAATTGAAAAGTGCTATTTCCCATTTTTGAATGGTCACCGTTAGCATACAATGCAACAAAGATTGCTAAAGTCAACAGATTTTACTGACAGATTTACCAATCTCTGTGTAAAAATTACATAATGATGCTGCCATCCTTCTGAAGTAATTTTTATTACCCCCTGTAATGTGGCTCTGAATCTCAGGGGAAACGTCTCCAGGTTACGTATGTAACCATGGTTCCCCTTCAGGAACTCGAGCTGCGTCTAAACGCTACAGGAACGCCTTCAGCATGACCACGCTCTGAATCATATGTGTAATCAGTCCAATGGATGAGCGAGACGTCACGGGCGGGGTGATGTAGCGACCAGGAAGCATAAAAGCACGTGCGATGAAACCGGCGTCAGCTTCAGGAGTGAAGCAAGCACCGGCAGGGATGCCGGAAGTATGGCCCTGAGACGCAGCATCTCATTCCCTTCGGGGAACCATGGTTACATACGTAACCTGGAGACGTTCCCGTTCAGGAACTCGAGCTGCGTCTAAACGCTACAGGAACGCCTTCAGCATGACCACGCTCTGAATCATATGTGTAATCAGTCCAATGGATGAGCGAGACGTCACGGGCGGGGTGATGTAGCGACCAGGAAGCATAAAAGCACGTGCGATGAAACCGGCGTCAGCTTCAGGAGTGAAGCAAGCACCGGCAGGGATGCCGGAAGTATGGCCCTGAGACGCAGCATCTCATTCCCTTCGGGGAACCATGGTTACATACGT
>NW_015505256.1:1470588-1482086 GCF_001515645.1 Sinocyclocheilus grahami | reverse complement strand
GCCCACGCTGCCAGACTTGCAAATCCCTGCCTAGTGTGGAAGAGCACAACTAAGGCGAGAGAAAAGGGAGCCAGGAATGGTTAAAGTAGTCGGGGGCCGCCCGAAGGCCAACTTCTGGAGGAGTGAGCCTTGACCCCCGAAGGAGAGGGGAGATCAGAGGGCTCAAGGCTATGGAATAGCATCCTGATCCACCACTTAGCATAAGCTTCTCTGGTCGGAGGCCTCAGCCTCAGCGCACCGCGGAGGAAACATGTAAGAAGAGGGTGTCTTCCTACTGAATGGCCACCGAGAGGGGCGTGGGGCGGTAACTGAGAGAAGCGCTCGCCCTCAGAAGTCCTATAGGCCTTAGGCGTCAGGATGTTTTAGACAGACTATCCAGCGAGAATGACGGTCCGCAGAACCGCCTTCCGCTATAAGCCTTCGGCCTGGGAGTGCCACTGTGACTCCAGACTCTGCTGAGTACGAGAAGTGACGCCCCCAGAATGAGGAGCTAGAACACGGTAGTTTGGGACTGCTCCCGCCCAGCAGCCCCTGCTGACCGCCTCAACCTCCTCAGAGGAAGAGAGGAAAACACGTGCTCTTACTCGAGAAAGTTTTATCCCAAGAGCCCCTGTATATCTAACTTCTCATAGTGCGATAAATACTTCATTTTATTCCTCAGAATCAAATGCAAACAAACAACCAGACAAGTAAACACGGTCTGGTGTGATAAGATTAATTTCAAAAAAACAAAAATGATATATCTAACTTCCCATAGTCAGATAAATACTTAATTTAATTCCACAGAATCAAATGCAGCCAAACAACCAGACGAGTAAACACGGTCTGGTGTGATAAGATTCATTTAAAAAAAACGAAAATGATATATCTCTAACTTCTCATAGTCAGATAAATACTTAATTTAATTCCTCAGAATTAAATGCAGCCAATCAACTAGACGAGAAAACACGGTCTGGTGTGATAAAATTAATTTCAAAAATCGAAAATGATATATCTAACTTCTCATGGTCAGATAAATACTTAATTTAATTCCTCAGAATCAAATGCAGCCAAACAAACAGACGAGTAACACGGTCTGGTGTGTTAAGATTCACATCAAAAACTGAAAATGATGTAATACACGCGTTGCCTCGGCAGCGCGCAAGCCACTTAGTCACACCAACAATATCAATCTCCTCTGAGAAAAATAGCCGCAGCAGCGAGCTCTCGCTCAGAGGGGGAAGAAACCGCAGCGCGGGCTTCCGAGCCTCGCGAGAGAGAGAGCGCTGGATCTAGGGAGTGCAGGCGGAGAAAGGGCGAGCCGTCTCCAACCCATCCGCTAGATCCATGTGCGATCTCCACGATCTGAATCGCCGCCATGCCTCAGCAATAGCGGGACCGAACCGCGAGCTCGCAAGCACGGACACACTGCCTGGCGGGAGCAGAGCGTTCAGCAGGGAGAAGCACAATCAGCCCCTTATTTCCGAGAGCTGACTGCGCGAGTCTATTCTTTTTATAATAGTATTGACATAATGCTTGTGCGACTGTAAAACAGCTCTGCTCCACAGTAAAGCTGCTCATAATATTAGGCATAATATGCTTGTGTAAATAGTGTTTGTGCAACTGGCGATCTCATCGACGCCCTCATCAACTTCCTCGGAGGAGGAAAGGTGGATCGTCGAGCCCTCTTACCGGGGGGAAAGAACCGCAGCGCGGGCTTCCGAACCCCAAGAGCGGGCGCTGGATCTGGTGGTTAAGGAAAAAGATAGGGACTCACCCGTCTACATTCCCTCCACTGGATCCATATGCGAAACCCACGAGCACAGCGGCCACTCCGCCTCGTCGAAAGCGGGGCTGGCACCGCGAGAAACGCCAGTGAAGACTCCGTCCTCAAAGAGAGCCCTCGGAGAGCAAGCATACGCAGTGACAAACGCTCTCAATGCGGGCAGTCAGCTGACTCTGCGTGTTTTGCTCCCACTTTTAGCAGACAACACACAAACTGTGTGTATCCCCACCCGAAATGTAGCATGGGCAGTGAAGAACACACAGCCTAATATACCGCCAGCTCTCGCCGTATGTTTGTCTACACTCGTATTGGTAACACAAAGAATGATAATGGACAGACAACACCAAATAAGACTGACACACAAAGAGCGCTTGCTGAATGACAGAAAGCTGACAGAAAGCACGTGATTTTATACTTCCTGGTCGCTACGTCACCCCGCCCGTGACGTCTTGCCCATCCATTGGACTGATTACACTTATGATTCAGAGCGTGGTCACGCTGGAGGCGTTCCCGTAGCGTTTTGACGCAGCTCGAATTCCTGAAGGGGAACTGTCATTTTGACCATCCTCTAAAAAATTGTGGATTACTCAGTAAATATACATCCATTACATTTCATATTTTGGCTTTCATTGCTATACATGTTGATCTTTCTTCAGAAGAAATATAAACAAAATAAAAAATTTGAGCCAGGGACCTTTGGTTGAGTTGACACGTGATTAACCCAATTGCAATGACTTGTAAACCCCTCTTTCTACTTCAGCCTGTGTCTTCCAACCACCTGCCTCAATTCCAGTAGGTCGAAACTAAATCATTCTCATTAAATCAACTCCTCTGTAATGTTGCATTATTGTTGGAATTTAAGTATTTAAAAAATACTAAATAGGTATGCACATCCAAAACCCACAGCTATATATATATTTTTTTTTTTCATCTAGTCTTGCCAATGAAACATCAAAAAAATCTCATGTCATTTGATTATGACAGTTAATTGTATTATCTGCCTCAACTGTGGTATGGAACAGCAACATTTAAAAATCCAGACAATTCTAAAGTCCCACCTTACTTTTTTGAAGTTCAATATTCATTTTTACTCAAAAATAAGTCTTGTTAAAGAAGTAAACATTGAACAGCATTTCATGTCCATGAGGCCACTGTTAAAGGAAGTTGGGAAGTCGTGGCCTAATGGTTAGATGACTTGTAACCCAAAGGTTGTGGGTTCGAATCTCTTACCGGCAGGGATTGTAGGTGGGAGGAGTGAATGTGTAGCGCTCTCTCCCACCTTCAATACCATGACTGAGGTGCCCTTGAGCAAGGCACCGAACCCCCAACTGCTCCCCGGGCGCCGCAGCTGCCCACTGCTCCGGGTGTGTGTTCACGGTGTGTGTGTGCACTTTGGATGGGATAAATGCTGAGCACTAATTCTGAGTATGAGTCACCATACTTGGCCACATGTCCTTTCACTTTAAGATCTCTCCAATCTTGGTCCAATCAATTGCAATGGATAAAATCAATGGTTTTACTGTCCCTTTAAGGAACTTTTTAGGCAGCTTTATTCCTGCAGTACCTGGCAAAGTGTGGGATTATTAATTCTCTCTTTTTAACCTTTATTCTCTCTGTTCTCTTTCCTCTGTGTCTCTCAGGCGGTGGATGCCGATCTCGTCTCTAACGTGACCTACAGAATAAAAACAGAAGCTGCTCGGCAGCTCTTCACCGTGAACCGTCTGACCGGCGCCGTATCAGTCCTGCAGGCGCTAGACTTTGAGGACTTGGCAGCAGGCAACAGCACCTACACATTTGAAGTGGAGGCGTTAGATCACGGAGGAGTCCTCCTTCCTGGCACAGCCACAGTCATCGTTAGAATCACGGTAAGGCTGCTAAGAGAGTGTGAAGCGCTCATCAGCTTTAAAAATACTCTGTTTTATCACACCAGTCTCAATGGTAACACGAGAAACTCTCTTCCTGAAAGTTCACCAGGTTCCAGTCGGAAATGGTTTTAACTTGGGGGAAGGAAGCAAATTTTCATCAGGTCTAGTGCCGGTGATTGGATTAGATCTTTCAAAGCTTGTCCATAGTGTCTACGTGCTAACGCTTCTCGCAGAAGCTCCGCTGATTCTGTTCCAGTAATGCCTACAAAATTTTTTATCTCTGAATTCAATTAGTCTTGAAAGAGAAACCTCTATGTTGGCAGGATTGTGGACGTTGTTTACTGGATCCTTGCCTGTGTTTGCCTGCTTTCCCGTTGTGATATTTCTGGTTGACGGTGACAGGAGTGACAGACAAAGCTAGGTTCTGATGCTAGCCTGGCACAGCTATTCCAGGCCTGAATGACTCATTAGCTTTGTGACTGCAATTATGTGAGGATTTTAACGCGAGTGCTCTCCATCGGCTCCGAAGATTAGCCAGGGGATCAGAACAGAAGGATTAGCCTCCTCCAGTTTACAGTAGCTGGAGTGAGTGCGTGTGTGATGAAAAATGAACTTGTACTTCATGTAAAAAGTTAAATTTTTAATTATGTAAATCTGATAGAAATGTTGTGGTTTTCAGTGAGGGTGTATGCATTAACATTAGTGAACGCAATAGCTAACACAAACTAAAAATGAACACACTCTGAGAAAAAAAGAACAATAGCTGTCACTAGGGTGGTACCCTATTAAAAGGTACATCTTTGTACCCTTATTTAGCCCTAAAGGGTGCGTATTATAGTATCTTAAATCTACATAGTAGTAGTGCCTAAAGTATACATATTAGCACCTAAAAGGTGCATGTTAGTTCCTTTTGAAAGGGTACTGCCCCAGTGACAGCTTTTGTACCATTTTCTTTTCTGAAAATGTACAGAATGTAATCATTTTGGAAGTAAACATTAAGTTAACATTGTGAGCAGACAATATGCATTGTTATATTTATAATATAAATATAATATAAATTTATATTTATATCTAAATCAGTCCTAGTGAAAAATAAATATATTAAGATATATTTGAAATACATTTATTTCATGCTAAGTATACTGTCACTAGGGTGGTACCCTATTAAAAGGTACATCTTTGTACCCTTATTTAGCCCTAAAGGGTGCGTATTATAGTATCTTAAATCTACATAGTAGTAGTGCCTAAAGTATACATATTAGCACCTAAAAGGTGCATGTTAGTTCCTTTTGAAAGGGTACTGCCCCAGTGACAGCTTTTGTACCATTTTCTTTTCTGAAAATGTACAGAATGTAATCATTTTGGAAGTAAACATTAAGTTAACATTGTGAGCAGACAATATGCATTGTTATATTTATAATATAAATATAATATACATTTTATCACCAGTCCTAGTGAAAAATAAATATATTAAGATATATTTGAAATACATTTATTTCATGCTAAGTATACGACAAATGCATTACCATACTTATGTACTTAATAAAAATACCCTGCAATTACTAAACTGGTAAACTTAAACTCTGCTAAATTGTAACAACTAATTTTGTACTTAATGCACTTTAATTGTGCGGAATTAGTGCTGAAGTTCAACTAAAGATATACTGAAGTATATTTGATTGTGCTAAAGGGGAACTATTGCAAGTATACTTTAGATACATTTTACATATCTTGTATTTAAAGACCGATATTATTCAAAGATCAAACAATTCTCATCAATAGTGACATTAAAGATTAAAATTTTTCCTTTCTCTTTGAAGTGATACAAGCTCTTGGTGCATAAAGAAGATCTGTAAAGTTGCAAAGACTAAAGTATCAAATCCAAATAGATATTCTTTATAAAAGTTAAGAGTCAACCACGCTTACCTAAAACGGCTCATTCTAACATGTCACATGTCTAGGTCACGATGTGAGAAGATTTGCATAACGCCGCCCAAATGTTCATGCAAAGAAAGAAGGCATAACTTTTATTCTCGCTGTAGAATTATTGCTGCCGCCATGTCGTGGACATGCTGTGTGTTTGGTTGTGAATGCGAAACTACTTTGTTTGGCCTTTCAAAAGAGGACAATATCCGCTTCTTCATGCCTAGAGCTGATCCGTGCTGGGCGCTGAGGAAATACATCAACTTCACGCTGTGGATCGCCGGATCGGCTTTCACCGTGGACAAAACAGAGTCCAGCCCGTGGTCGTCACATGTGGTTGCGGCAAGCCCACCGGCCGCTCCTTCGTCAAATCTGCCAGCCGCGCCGTT
Organism: Sinocyclocheilus grahami; assembly: GCF_001515645.1. Taxonomy (NCBI): domain Eukaryota; kingdom Metazoa; phylum Chordata; class Actinopteri; order Cypriniformes; family Cyprinidae; genus Sinocyclocheilus; species Sinocyclocheilus grahami. Next base: position 1,476,144 of record NW_015505256.1, on the reverse strand, counting down.
CTCTAGCCCGCCGGCCTCCGCTCACTCTAGCCCCCGGCCTCTGCTCACTCTAGCCCACCGTGTGTGACGCTGTTTCGTTGTGAAAGCGAAACTACTTTGTATGGCCTTCAAAAAGAGGACATGACTAGAAATCAGCGGTTAAGTTGTATTTACAACACTGTTCCAGAACAGTTCAACCCAAATATTCATATGTGCGCAGCACATTTTATGGAGGACTGTTTCCTGATCCTGGTAGAGTAGACTACAATGCCGGCTGTTCTGACTCACAGACTGTAAGTACGTTTTTTTATTTTAAAGAATTTGCCACTCACGATTCAAACGCGAGTTTTGAGCAGTATAGAGTAGCGCTTGTTGTTTGTCATTTCTCTGATCACAAATGCAGACATGGTTTTATGTTTACGCGGCGCGATGCAACGTGTAAAAAGACAGTATATGTCATTATAATCCGTAATTATGTCCCCACTGGATGCAACAAATGCCTCGTTTATAATGGGTTTTAATGTGTTTGTCTCGTCGCTTCGGCGGGACACGCCATCACAGTATGGTAAGGGGCGTAACATTTCTGTCACCTATTGTACATTAATTTAGGGATTCAGTGTGTAAATATTTATGATTACAATTTATTGTTAGATTGTAATTTGTATTTCATAATCAGTTATTTTAGTGTGATTTATTTTCTATTATAGTTTTTAATTAATATTTTGAATATACTTTTGTTTTTATATTTTTAGTTTCATTCAAGTTACATTTTTATGTGCTTTTGTAATTTTTTTGATAGCAGTATTTAGGTTTAATTTAGTTCTGTTTTAGTTTTAGATCAGTTTTAGTTATTATTTCTTTCCAGCTAATCATTTTAGTTGCCCAAAGAACACAACTTTTTACATGTTTTCAGAAACAGTGCTTAAATTATTAATCATTTTGAAGTTTTAAATTCTGATTGACTGATCTGCATGGCCTCTCGTGGCTTATTTCAGTTTTATTTTCTATTATTAGACAGTTTTAGAGATCAAGTAATAAGCTTTTTTGGCCTAATAATTCATGGAAGTGATAGCATGTAGCACAGACTTAAGGTTTAAAAAACATTTTTTAAAGATTTTTTTTTCTTACTAAAGTGTGTGTTTATAGATCACATTGACTTATGTATTATGAGATTAAATTAAACCACCAGAGATTTTAATGATCTTTACAGCAATTGTTTTGTTGTGATGTGAAAAACAAAGCAGTGAATTGTGGTTGTGCTGCTGCTCTCTTCAGATGTGCCTTGAATCTTGAGTTTCTTTACTTTACACAGTGATCTTTACTTTCAACTTAGCAAAGTTTGCACCCTGTTAGTTTTGCTGCAATGGAGATGGTGTAACAAATTGTAATGATGCTTGAGCTGAGGTGAAGGCAATATTATTAATGTCAGGGTAGAGTCATCATAGCTGGGCTTTTGGGAGATTTCGAAGGTCTTGCAGGGAAAGATGCTTTTCTCCTGACTGTCAGGCAAAGTGTGGCTGTGTGTGTGGGCATATCCATCTGTGGTCAACACCCCTAAGAACACTTGACCCCTCTGAATAGTTACAGGGTTGTTTTGATCTTTTGTGTGTCGTAGCCTTCGTCCCTTCGACTCAGTGAAGAGCAGCTCGCTGCATATAGATCCATATCTCTGCTGTAGTTTCAGCCACTTGAGCTCATGCTGAAGTGAAAGGTTAGGTTGTATCGATGTGCAACTTGTATTCAACCTTTATTCATTTTTTACATTTTACATTATGTGCAGAGGAAGACGTGGTGTTTAATGAAGTCATATTTTGATTTCATGTTGACTTTAAAACACCTTGAAAGAATATGTAATGTGCACTTTGATAGTGGTAGTGGACAGCAGTGAAAGACAGCAGCGTCCATAAGCTGAGTAATCCTCTATTTAGCATTATGTAACTCCTCACTAAAGGGGCGACAACAGACAGAACAGAATCACTTTGCCAGCGGGCCCTACTAACCTCAGTCCTGTTTTAATGAGTGTTATTAATACATATTTCATCCATGTTTCTGTCTCTGTGTTCTTTTCAGGATATGAATGATTTCTCCCCGGTCTTCAGACAGGCACTTTATAAAGGGATGGTGGCTCCAAATGCAGAGAAGGGAACAGTCATCACAACTGTGCTTGCAGAAGATCAAGACCCTCCGGTAAGTAGACAAAGCCCAAATGTAACACACTTCTGAGTTCTCGGACTCATTCTCAAATGATATTTTGTACTCCATGTTTATATGATTTAAAAAAAAAAAATAAAAGCACAGGGTTTTAGTGAGGATTTGTTATGGTAAGGTATTAAGAATATTTATGGATTAGTTAGAGTTAGATATTTGAAATATGTCTTAAATGAAATGCGGGGCCAGTACTGCATGTTCAAGGTCAAGTAACTGCTGTACAGCTTTGAGATGAACAATTGAATGCAATATTTTTTGGGGTCAGTACGATTTTTAAAAAAATAGTTCTATTGTTTAATTGATCAAAAGCGACAGTAACGCCATTTATAACGTTATAAAAGATTTTCAAGATTTCAAATAAATGCTCTTCTTTTGAACATCAAAGAATCCTATTAAGCAAAAGAACCATTTTCAACACTTATAATAATAAGAAATGTTTCTTGAGCATCAAATCAGCATATTGGAATGATTTCTGAAGGATCATGTGACATTGAAGTCTGGAGTAATGATGCTGAAAATTCAGCTTTGAATCACAGGAGTAAACATTATAAAATATAGTAAATATAAAATATATTCAAGTAAAAAAAGTTATTTTAAATTGTAATCATATTTAACAATATTACTGTTTTACTGTATGTTTGGTAAAAGAAATGCAGCTTTTGGTGAGCATAAGAGACTTCTTTCAAAAACGTTTAAAAAATCTAAATAAAAAAAGGAATACAATATATTTTAAAATATATTAGAAAACACAGAAAACAGTTATTTTAAATTGTAGTAATAGTTGTTATACACAAGAAGCGTTTTCAATTGGTTTTCAGAAATGGCATTTTCATTAGTGGGTGTTCAAATGAACAGCGATGTTAGTGGTGTTTTAATGTTTTGCTGTGTGGTTGCTACAGTTGTCACAGATTTATTAGCTTTAGGTGCTGCTGGTGATGATGGTACATTCAAAGGAACAGCAGGGGTGCTGGAACCACTTTTTAGCCCACGTCTTATTCAGTTGAACATTGAGTGATATTAAAATATGAGCCATAGTAATATCCCACACCCAGAGCAGTGGGTAGCCATTTTTACTGCAGCACCCACTGTTGGGGGTTCGGTGCCTTGCTCTAGGGTCTCACCTCAGTTGTGGTCAATATTACAGTTTTTACTGTATTTTTGACCAAATAAATGCAGCCGTGGTGGTCATAACGGACTTCTTTAAAAACCACACTGGCCCCAAAAATGTGTACGGTGTATACAATAATGAATGTTAAAAAAGGAAAATATGTATTAATAATTATTATTTATATTACATTTAATATTATTCTTATATTTTATTTATATTAAATTATAATCGTTTAATTTTTTTTATAAATGTGTATTATTTATATTAATTGTAATTAATTATTTTCTTAAATACTAAAGAATTAACAAAAAACGACTAAAAAAATTTAATAATTTTAAAAAAGTACATTTATTTAAAAGTTAAAAATAAAAAGTACCTATGTATGTTATAAATGTATGTTACATTTATATTTTATTGTAATGTAAAATCAAATTTGTTTACATCGACATGCTTTTTTAATGTATTCCAATGTAAGCACTAGCAAATCATAGCCCTTCCAAGGATAGGTGTTATGTATGACTAAAAGTTTGGCAGCATTAGCTTAAGGTTAGCTAGAGTTAAGACTAGTTAGTAGTAGTACATTCATTCATTTGAATGCATGATTTTATCCCTGGTCTCTTTTGAATTTCTTCATCTGAAGTTTGTATATACAGTAGTGTGTATTACTGCGTATGAGAGTTTAGTCTCCCGCGAGTTTTCCTGTTTATATGTCCCTCCATTAACATGTTAGTCTGCTGTTGTGGATAATTGGTTTGTTCTGCGCTGTCACTCTCTCTCTGCATCTTTATTTGATTGATCTGAATGAGCCGTTTTATGTTTTTTACCATCTGGAGACCAGCCTCTCTCTCTCTCACTCACTTTCGCTAGATGACGCTGAAATAAAATTACACGCAATGACACAGAAATTTTGACACCGTGGTGAATCTGGAAATGATGTTTTGTGCTTTCATCAGAGAGTGGAAATATTTATTGGGCTTTAGAATGCAGCCCAGCATGCTTCTGCAACTTTTACAGCTGGAGGGAAACGCAAGGCAAAGACACACATCTCTTATTACCTTATAAATTACATACACAAGGTTATTTGCTGCCTGAGGTTTGGTTTATCCAGAGTGGCAGCGCAAGCCAGGGGCTGGATATGCTCTGAATGCCTGTAAATGTTTATCATCCACAGACTGTAAAACAGAAAGATGTTTTGTGGGTTTCTAGGTCTCCATATGCAGTGTGGATGTGTTGTTAACAGACTTTATTGGTTGTCAGTAACTCTGGACCACAGTCACAAAAGTTTCAAAGACGCCTGAATGTAGTTAGTGTTTAAAAGTAGTTTTAATGCATGTTAATTTGTCTTTTACAACGACCAAACTTCACAAACAGCTTGTCAGCCTCCATTTTTTTCTGCCATGGCCAATTTTGTTCCCGTCACTTTCCTCTAAGGGAAACAAAGCTCGCAGCAGGGGTTTGTTATACACAAGAAGCGTTTTCAATTGGTTTTCAGAAATGGCATTTTCATTAGTGGGTGTTAAAATGAACAGCGATGTTAGTGGTGTTTTAATGTTTTGCTGTGTGGTTGCTACAGTTGTCACAGATTTATTAGCTTTAGGTGCTGCTGGTGATGATGGTACATTCAAAGGAACAGCAGGGGTGCTGGAACCACTTTTTAGCCCACGTCTTATTCAGTTGAACATTGAGTGATATTAAAATATGAGCCATAGTAATATCCCACACCCAGAGCAGTGGGTAGCCATTTTTACTGCAGCACCCACTGTTGGGGGTTCGGTGCCTTGCTCTAGGGTCTCACCTCAGTTGTGGTATTGAGGGTGGAAGAGAGCGCTGGTCATTTACTCCCCGCACCTGCAATCCCTGCTGGTACCCAGACTCGAACCTGCCACTTTTGGGCTACAAGTCAGACTCTCTAACCATTTGACCACAACTGCACCATATTAAAATATGGCCTTCAATGGGTTAATAAAATTGCATATATTGCACAAATAAATGGCTTATATATCCACTACTGTTCAGGAAATCAGGTCGGTAAGATTTTTCAAATGTTTTTGAAAGAACTTTGATTCTTCGATGTCTCTTATGCTCACTAAGGCTGCATTTATTTGCTCAAATGATAATATAAATAAATCAATAATAATAATATCAATTATCAATATTATTTACATTTTAGAATTTAAAATAAATTTAATTTTAATATATATATATATATATATATATATATATATATATATATATATATGTGTGTGTGTGTGTTTAGATAT